>NC_052500.1:48413059-48557074 GCF_016617805.1 Bactrocera tryoni | reverse complement strand
ATTGCAAAAGCTTGCTAGCCTAAAGTGAAGCGAAATAGGCCCATTGAAGTAGGTTCATTCGAGGCTATATGAACATCATCCTGTTTATCTATGTGTTTATTTAGTAAGTTCTTAAATTTATGAACGACAACAATAATTGATTGTATAATAATTTTGAATGTTCATAAAACTATATTTAAATACCTATATCTACATGTAGGACATCTAAAAACATTTAACATGAGAGTTGAAAAACTTTGCGCATTATATGATACTTATGAATAAAAAAGAAAGAAAAATTTCAAGAAAGACAGCAAATAGCAAACGAATGTCTTACAATTTTACGAGTCTAACTGCTTCTTCACTTTACGTTATATTTTATGATCGCTGCCACTGGCACAGCTTTTGCTACAGCATCTGAACTTTGCCGTGTCGTGGCTGGTACTTTCCGGCAGTAGTATATGTGGTATAGTTTTTTGTTGTTGGCTGTGCATTTTCGGCGCTGAATTCCACGAAAAATGGCGATCAACTGTTGTATCCCATTAGTTGGCAAATTAAAATACATGACGACGGCAGCAAATACACCAGCTTCCAGCAACCACAGCGCCATAAACAAATACGTTTGCTTTCAACGCACCTGGTAGTTGTTGTTGCAGCTTGGTTGCTTTGAAGCGCGCGTGTGTGCGCTTTGCTTATGTATGCGCGGTGCCACCGATGCTGCAAACGACCAACACACAAGCCAAATAACCGCCTGAAGGCGAACAATTGTGAAATGGCGGTGGCCCCATTGGTGCCACTGAAGCCGGTGTTGTTGGCCGCAGTTAATTACACTTGTTGCGGCGATTTCACCAAAACTAAAAGCATCAAACTGAACTGAGAAACAAAGAAAAACAACAACAACAACAGAAACAAAAATGGCACCAACAATAACAAGTGAATAGTAACTGAGCAACAGTAAATAAAATTAGGTTTACATTATCTGACATGGATATCTCCGAATAAAACATTTGAGCGCTGAAATTTTCAACGCCGCAGCAGCAGCTAGACTAGCCGCCATGTCCACCTCTGTCGCTCTGGGTGTTATGCTTGGCTGACGGTTTATGTGTGGTTTATGTAAATGCATTTTTTTTGGTCGCTTATTTTCTAGTTTTTTGCTCGAACGAGGTGTTGCCCTCCGTCGGCCATTATTGCGGTCCGCAGAATTCTCAAGTCTTTTGAGTGTGTACATTTGCCATTTATGTATTTCGGCAACGCCTATTTCACTTCGTTTCACCCTCTTGCAGCCGCTTCAAAATTATACGCAAATTTTTCTTTGCTGGAGATCTTGGAATTCGCGATCGTTGTACGGTTTTGTCAGACATTTGCTCGGTCGCTTCCGTTGAGGGGCATTTGTTGTTGTTGCTGTGGCTGACGGACAGCTGAAATGTGTAGATTTATGTTTGTAGGAGCTTTGGCAACCACCTCAATGCCTTGTTATTTTAACCATTTTCGCTTGAACGTTGTGATTTGGGGCAGCTGAAGAGTTGTTGAGATCAGAGTGGCTAAAAGTCACCAAAGGTTGGACATGGTTGTGAAAGCATTTTTGCTCATGTTTTTGATGGAGGTCAATGCGCTATAGGCTTTCTATAACATCATTTCGCGATATGCTAATTTCCCATGTCGTTTAATTGTGTCCTCTTTTGAAACCTTTTTTGTAGACAAATTTAGGCAAAAATTTACCGTACAACCGAACTTATTATCTAACGATCTTTTTGGGTTATAATATTGTGAAAAGCATGGTTTTTTGAAAATGTTTGAAGGTGTGCTCATCACTCACAGCTTGCTTGCTAGGTAGATCGTCAATGTAACAAAAGTTTTTGATTATAGTATGTCAGTTAGAAATATGTAAATTATTCCTTTGTTATCCCGTTTTGTTCTAGTTTTTTATATGTTTAACCCGTAATGCATGTTAACGATAACAGAGCGTTATTTTAGGCCATCTATTGTGTGATAAACCATCAATAGAAGCTATTGTACTATTGTATGGTGTTATTGGAAGATCTAAAGAACAAAATCCTTGCATTGACTCAGACTACTATCTTGTTGCAGCGAAGGTACGCACCCGCCTCTGTGTAGCAAAAAACAGCTGATACGATGAGTGTCCGTGTCACAGTGGAGAGAAAACAGACTGCCTACCTCGCAACGTTACAATGGACCACAATACGTGCGATATGAGATAGATACCGAGAGCTGAAGAGACGCATTTGCCGCTTTCGCTCTCTTGATCGACGACTTCCGTGGAAAGACCATATCAAAGCTAAGAAGCAGCAAGTTAAGACTAAGACAAACAAAATGTATTGTCTCCTTGGCACGAAGTCTGAACTCAATCTTGAGAATAAAATTAAGTTATACAAAATGATCTTGAAACCAGTGTGGATATATGGTATTCAACTGTGGGCTTCGGCTTCCAAATCAAATATTGAATTTTTACAACACTACTCGTCAAAGACACCAAACATTATTGATGATATGAAATTATACATTACGATTTACAAATTCGTTACATAAAAGAGGAAGTAAATAGACTATCCGGCAATTATCTAAACCATAAACTTAGTAATAACAGTATCCAGTATCTCTCTCAAGAAACCCATCGACTAAAAAGGTATCATGTCCTAGACTTGCCCTTTAGAAAGTAATTATATTATTCGCTATTTTGTACTTTCAAATTCGCGGCTATGTATAAAGCGCTACAGACCTCGTATCTGTAAATACTATACATCTTTCCTTGACATAACGTGTAAACATGGAGTTCACTAACCCCGAAATTAGCGCTATTTTAAAGTTTTCCTTCGTTAAAGGCAAATCCGCTAGAGAAACGTTCCGTGAGTTTAATGGTGTTTAGAGGGATGGTACTCTATCACTTCCTGCGGACGAATGGTTTCGACGACTCAGAGCAGGTGAAAACGACACCATAGATAAGCCAGCCGGCGGAAGACCTGTGGAGACGAATACCGATCAAATCATGGAAAACACCGAGTTAGACCTGGCATCTCGTGACATCGCCCAGAAGATGAGATTAGTCACCAAACCATTTTAAACCATCTGCAGAAACAGTGGCCTAGCCGGGATTGACGGCCATGAAGATTTTGCTGTGTGTTTAGTGAGATTGGAAGGGAATCATTCACTATGAGCTGCTCCCATAAGGCTAGACGCTTAAGTTTACCATCTACTGCGAATAACTGGACCATTTGAAGCAGGCGATCGTCCAGAATTGGCCAACAGGAAGGGTGTAGTGTTCCACCAGGACAACGCCAGACCACACACTTCGTTGCTGACTCTTCAGAAGCTACGGGAGCTCGGATGGGAGGTTTTATCGCATCCACGCTATAGCCCGCACATAGCGCCAAGTGATTGCCATCTGTTCCTGTCCATGTCGAACGCCCTTGTAGGTGTAAAGTTGAACACAAAAGAGGCTTGTGAAAAGTGGATGTCTGAGTTCTTCGCAGATAAGGAGGGGGGCGACAATAAAAATTAATATTTTTTTGTTTTCAGAATATATAAAAAATAAAATGTAAAACTAAAATAATTTGGATAGCATGGTACTTTTCTTACTTTATACTCTTATCAGTACAACACTAGACAGTATACTCTGCTTTGTATAGAACCGCAACTTCATTTACTAATGTTTATTCCCATGTACATATGTAGCAATGTTTCTGATTGCTAAATTTGTACTATTTCCCACTCTTTGCAAATATGAAATTTCTATTTTGAAGGGCATACGAATATAGTACCTTAATAGTTTATGGGATCTCATTAAGACAACTAATGAAATTATGGAACGGTCACCGCAGTCCTAGGCTGTCAAAACAACGCTGTATGATAACGAAACCGCAATGAATTTGGGCACTGATAAGTAGTTTTGTGATCTATATACGCACTGTGTGCAAATATGTCAAAAACTAAATGTTCGACTAGTATAAAAGAGCTCGATTCGTACCCCAAATCATCAGTTACGCACTGAACTACAGTCGTGTACGCTTAGTGCAATCTAAAAACTATAACTTTCTACTTGAATTCCAAAAGGAACTGCCTAAATAGCAATTTAAAATGGCTGACAAGAACAATCTATTGCTGCTCTTCGATCGTCCCACCGAACCCATTTTTATGGAAAAGGGAAAAGCGGTGTTCGATGTGCCTGATAATTTCCTTACGGATCGCTATCGTCCAATCAGCACTGAGGTGCAGAGTCGTTTCGGTGAAATGGCCGAGCAACGCATTCCGGTTAGAGAAATTTCCATACCGGATCTACGTGTACCTATGTCACTGGCACGTGATGCACAATTTTCGCTCTTTATTCCGGCTCATCGTCGCATTGCGGGTCGTTTGATTGACATATTCATGGGTGTGCGCTCCATAGACGATCTGCAGAGTGTAGCTGTGTTTGCACGCGACCGTGTGAATCCATACTTGTTCAATTATGCACTGTCTGTGGCGCTGCTACATCGTCCAGACACCAAGGGGCTGGATTTGCCGTCTTTCGCGCAGAACTTCCCTGACAAATTTGTCGATTCTCGTGTATTCCGTCAAGTGCGCGAGGAGGCCACTGTTGTACCTGATGGTTCGCGTATGCCAATCACCATACCACGCGATTACACCGCCTCTGATTTGGAACCTGAGCATCGGCTGTGGTATTTCCGCGAAGATCTCGGCATCAATCTTCATCATTGGCATTGGCATTTGGTGTACCCATTTGAGGCTGGTGATCGTGCTGTTGTGAATAAGGATCGTCGTGGTGAACTCTTCTACTACATGCATCAACAAGTGGTTGCCCGTTACAATTTGGAGCGCTTCAGTAATAATCTGGCACGTGTTGTACGGTTCAACAATTTGCGTGAGCCCATTGCTGAAGGCTACTTCCCTAAAATGGATTCGTTAGTGTCGAGCCGCGCATGGCCACCACGTTTTGAGGATACGAAATTGTCGGATCTCAACCGAGAGTTGGATCAAATTAATTTGGATGTAAGTGACATGGAGCGCTGGAGGGATCGCATCTTCGAAGCTATATCTCAAGGATTTGCCACCGATGTAAGTATACACAATTAGTGGTTTAAAGATTCCTCGCTATACATTGTAATTGAATGCAATTGCAGGAAAGTGGTAACCGTGTGCCATTGGATAATGCTGGCGGTATCGATATTTTGGGCAACATTATGGAATCATCGATTATTTCACCAAATCGTAGCTTGTATGGTGACTTCCATAATATGGGTCATGTGTTCATTTCCTATTCGCACGATCCCGATCATCGTCATTTGGAATCCTTTGGCGTTATGGGTGATTCAGCCACTGCTATGCGTGATCCGGTCTTCTACAGATGGCATGCATATATCGATGATATCTTCCAGGAACATAAGGTCCGTTTACCCCCATATACACTACCAGAACTCGACTATGATGGTGTTACTGTAACTGGTATACAAGTAAGTCCCGAAGGTGGACAAGCAAATGTGTTGCAAACCTTCTGGCAGCAATCTGATGTTGATCTCTCGCGCGGCATGGACTTTGTGCCACGCGGCAATGTGTTCGCTCGTTTTACGCATCTCCAACACACGCCATTCACCTACACCATTAATGTCAACAATGATAGCGGTGCCCAACGTTTCGGTACAGTGCGCATCTTCCTGGGTCCCAAGACAGATGAGCGTAGACAAGGCATGCTCTTCAAGGATCAACGTTTACTTATGATTGAATTGGACAAATTCATTGTGGCATGTGAGTCTTGAGTTGTTTATGATTAGATAGTAGGATTTCATAAATCTTATTGAACCAACAGTAAACCCTGGTCAAAATACCATTCGGCGTCGCTCCACCGAGTCCAGTGTCACCATACCCTTCGAACGCACTTTCCGTAATTTGGATCTAAATCGGCCAGCTGCCGGTAGTGCCGATGAGCTCGAATTCAACTTCTGCGGCTGCGGTTGGCCCAATCACATGCTCATTCCTAAAGGTTTGCCCGAAGGTTTGGAGTGTGAGCTATTTGTTATGGTATCCAACTACGACCAGGATAGGGTGAGCGTACAATAATTTATATGAAAGAAAGTATAACTTAAATTAAAATAAATTAATTGTCACAGGTCGAACAACAACTGGTGGGCTCTTGCAGTGATGCCGCTTCATACTGTGGCGTACGGGATCGTTTATACCCTGATCGTCGCCCTATGGGATATCCATTCGATCGCCTCTCTCGTGCTGGTGCTGACCGTCTCGTAAACTTCCTCACTCCAAACATGAGCATCGTAGATGTGGTAGTACGTCACGATAACCGCGTTGTCCCACGTGCTGCTTAAACTATTTTCAAGAACGATGATGACATTTTTAATATCCTATGAGTTATGACAATATTACAACAATTTTTATATTAAAATAATTTTAACATATAATAACATATCTGACAAAATAAAATGACGTTTTGTATAGCCAAATTTGAATGTGTTCTTCTTCTTCGGTGGGCAAGAAACGTCTTCAATTCTGAATTCTATAGCTAAATTGCTTGCCTGGCGTCATTAATGGTGTTGATCTTCATTTGAATTTAGCTTCTATTATCTGAGGCACAAATATTAATTCTAAGCTCAAGCCTATGATCTCCAACAGTCAGGAATCTAATTGTAATTGCCACGATTTCTTCAAGGACGGCGATGCCATCAATACAGTCATTAAAAATTATTACGATTACAGCAGTTACGGATGAAATAATTGTACTCAGAAATGTTATGCTACAATCTTTGGTTTACATTGGCAACTTTTGACCATATGCTTCAAAATAATAATATTAATAGTAATCTAATAAGTACTCCTCCCGAAACCAACCATATTTCCTGTACCTTGATACCACTTCATCAACGAAAAATAGTTTTCATGTAGATAAATTACATCAGTTGGGAATTGTCTTGGAAAGATATTAATTTTAGAGTCTACTCTACATATATTATACTAAAATCGATAGACGAGCGGGCTGTTGTTAATTCGGCTATAACCATGGTGTCTACGCCATTAAAGAGAAGAAGATTTCTATAATAAAAAACTAAATTCTATAAGATCGTTTAAATATAAGCAATAATTCAGCCGAAGTTTCGGAATACCTAAAAACAAAAAATTAATGGAAAATGTAGGGAAGACATTATGTATGAAGACAGTATGTAATATAGTGTGGGGTTTTTTTTTTTCTGGCCTGGCATCTAATATGTTCAAATACAGCAAGAGTTTGTCGTTTTCTGCGCTATATCATATATTAGGAGAGGAGCTAATTAGCTCTTTTTTCTTGGATTTGTGCGTCTTCTATCAATGCATTTTTGAGATATTTTATGTGATTCAATTGGTATGTATGTATAATGAATACACTATATGTATATTATATTTCTTCTTCTTCCTCTTAATTGGCGTAGACACCGCTTACGCGATTATAGCCGAGTTAACAACAGCGCGCCAGTCGTTTCTTCTTTTCGCTACGTGGCGCCAATTGGATATTCCAAGCGAAGCCACGTCCTTCCAACGGAGTGAAGGTCTTCCTCTTCCTCTGCTTCCCCCGGCGGGTACTGCGTCGAATACTTTCAGAGCTGGAGTGTTTTCATCCATTCGGACAACATGACCTAGCCAGCGTAGCCGCTGTCTTTTAATTTGCTGAACTATGTCAATGTCGTCGTATATCTCGTACATCTCATCGTTCCATCGAATGCGATATTCGCTGTGGCCAATGCGCAAAGGACCATAAATCTTTCGCAGAATTTTTCTCTCGAAAACTCGTAACGTCGACTCAACGGTTGCTGTCATCGTCCAAGCCTCTGCACCATATAGCAGGACGGGAATTATGAGCGACCTATAGAGTTTAGCTTTTGTTCGTCGAGAGAGGAATTTACTTTTCAATTGCCTACTCAGTCCGAAGTAGCTGTTGGCAAGAGCAATCCTGCGTTGGATTTCCAGGCTGACATTGTTGGTGGTGTTTACGCTGGTTCCAAGATAAACGAAATTATCTACAACTTCAAAGTTATGACTGTCAACAGTGACGTGAGAGCCAAGTCGCGAGTGCGACGACTGTTTGTTTGATGACAGGAGATATTTCGTTTTGCCCTCGTTCACTGCCAGACCCATTTTCTGTGTTTCCTTGTCCAGCCTGGAGAAAGCAGAACTAACGGCGCGGGTGTTGAGGCCGATGATATCAATATCATCAGTTCAATCAGTTTGTTGACGGTGGGCTTTAATCTTTCACACAATACGCTCGATAGAACCTTATATGCGATGTTGAGGAGGCTAATCCCACGGTAGTTGGCGCAGATTGTGGGGTCTGCTTTTTTATGGATTAGGCATAGCACACTTAAATTCCAATCGTTGGGCATGCTTTCGTCCGACCATATTTTACAAAGAAGCTGATGCATGCTCCTTATCAGTTCTTCGCCGCCGTGTTTGAATAGCTCGGCCGGCAATCCGTCGGCCCCTGCCGCTTTGTTGTTCTTCAGGCGGGCAATTGCTATTCGAACTTCTTCATGGTCGGGCAATGGAACGTCTGCTCCATCGTCATCGATTGGGGAATCGGGTTCGCCTTCTCTTGGCGTTGTGCGTTCACTATCATTCAGCAGGCTGGAGAAGTGTTCCCTCCATAATTTAAGTATGCTCTGGGCATCGGTCACTAGATCACCTTTGAGGGTTCTACAAGAGTATGCTCCGGTCTTGAACCCTTCTGTAAGCCGCCGAATTTTTTCGTAGAATTTTCGAGCATTACCCCTGTCGGCCAGCTTATCAAGCTCTTCGTACTAACGCATTTCAGCCTCTATCTTTTTCTGTCTACAAATGCGTCTCGTTTCCCTCTTCAACTCTCGGTATCTATCCCATCCCGCACGTGTTGTGATCGATCGTAACATTGCGAGATAGGCAGCCTGTTTTCTCTCCGCTGCGACACGTTACTCCTCGTCGTACCAGCTGTTCTTTTGTACTTTCAGAAAACCAATGGCTTCGGTTGCAGCTGTACGTAAGGAATTTGAAATGCCGTCCCACAGTTCCCTTATACCTCAACCCATTTGGGGAAGTTTCGACGTGGACGCTGAGTTTACCGACCGTAGTGCCAAAGATACCTTCTTTGCCCAACCTAGCGTTTCTTGGACGGCGGTGATGCCAGCCTTTATTTTCGCGAGGGCATCAACCAGCTGGGCAGCGGCACATTCCCAATTAAGGGTCCGGACATTCCAGGTGCATACCCTCAAATCGTAGTCCTTATTTCGTTTGCCATGGTCGTCATCAAAAGGGGGGTCTCTCATCCGAGGCTGTCGTTTAGATTTCATTGGGGGGGCTTTTTACGTGGCGGGTCCCAAACTCAGCGCATAACCCTATGTAGGGGATGTTTCGCCTTCTTACATTAGCTCACCTTCGAACGGATGTTCTTAGGCTACCCAGAGGATACTTGGTCAAAGTGCGGAAGTCATGAGCTGCTTAAGCCATGTGTAAAAGAATCGTTTCTGGCCACTCCCAAGTGAATGGCGATCAGAGCACTTTCCTCACTTGCGTGAACATCTACACATAACTCCATCCTCCTCTACACATAACTCCATCATATATTTGCATTATACAAATATGTACATAGTACATATAAATATATAAAAAAATATTATACAAATTTGGTCTCAGAAACATGCTCCTACATAAATTAACACGCTCTGTGGTATACAAATTATATTGATTAATTTTGGTCCCCAAACTTCGTATGTCTTACGAAAGTCAATGCTGAAGTTTTTGTGGAATTCGGTAGCAAAAGTTTACCTGACAGACATTTATCACAACATAAAAGCGCATTATCCTTGACATTGTGTCAAGGATAAAAGTAGTCAACACTTAGTAATGCTATGCGATTTATCACATTTTATATCTACGGTGTAATTAAAAATGACGTGCATGTAAATTTCTTACTGCCTGTGAATAAGTACATATAAAGATACACACACAAAGGCACATATACATACATATATATTACCCTGTAGTCAAATGTGAGGGCTAGTCCTACAACAGATTTTGTTATTATAGAATAATTGATATAAAACGAAAAACAGCAATGCCGTCTATGGTTCTTATTTATAGTTTCGAGTTCACCTGGGCTGATATCTGCTCAATAAATTGACTATCCCATAGAGAATCAGTTTTAAAATCCAGCATAGCCTACATTAAATCAGAGTCGCTCATTTTTGGCGCAAATTCGAAAAATTTCTAGAAGTCTTGCAGAGTAAAATTTTTATCAGCTGCTCTCTGTAGTCACTTTTATGCTAACTTTTTTTAATCACGTTGTTTGATATAACAACAAAACAAACAACTAAACGAAAGTTTAAACAAATCTTTATCTAGATTTTGATCAGCCAGTTTCTATGGACGTTATATGTTATATTAGTGCCGATGAAAGAGCAGCTTCTTGTTGGTAAAACAATGTGCGCAAAATTTCAAATCAAAATCTCGAAAACAGAAAGACTAAGCTTTTGTATATACAGACAGACGGGCATGGCAAAATCTATTCAACTGATAACGCTGATCATTTGTACTTATTGTATACTATACAGGGTCTACGATGTTTCATTCTGGGTGTTACAGACTTAAAAGAAAACGTTTTTAATAATAAATAAAAAAAAAACAAATATCTACCATTTTGGTCGACAACTTTTTGCCATTTTTCCACTAGAGACATTATACCATCAATGTAAATCTAAATTTCTGTAAACTTCACAAATTTCATTAGTGGCTTTTTATTTCAAAAATTTCAAAATAAAGCGAATTTCATTATCATTTCATTATTCAGTATTTTCACAGCAATAACTTATTTTGAACTTCCCCGAATTTAATTTTTTGTTAAATGAAGCTTGAAACCTCACCTTTCCAACACGATATGGTATGACACAATGTGATTGGTAGCGCTGGAGATATACGACTGCAACCATCTATTGACATGATACGAAAAGACTTTTTCGACTACCCAATATATCGCCAAACATATGAGTTATCTGAATAATATTGAGAGAGCGTGGTTTTCGAACATCATCTTCTTTGTACCCAAATTAGATAAAATCGGATAACAAACCTTATGAATCAGAAGGTATTTGATTAGAATTTATTATTATTACGCACATACACTATTAACAAAGAAATTCTGTAATTTTTGGAAAAAAAAATGTTTTAAACTCAGCCATTGCGACGCCATTTCCGGTGACCCCTCGGAGATGCGCACGCGTTGGCAGGATAACTCCTTACAGGATTTTCTAAAGTGGAAAAAATACGTGGTTTAGTTAAAGTCTTAACTTAGCACTTGGACGAAGGCTAGCCTCGAGCGCAGGTCACCTTGAAAATTTAGAACAATATTCTAAAGTGTTGTAGAATTTAATAAGACAATAAAAAAATTAAATTTATTGAAACCTCTAAACCAATATAACCCCTTAACTTAATCGAAAAGTTATAGAAACAATTTTTGTAGAGCAGAAAATTTTGTACAATACACTTACAATGGTCAGTCTTCAACCGTTTATATCTTTTAAACGTTTAAGTTTACAGAAATATTGGGGCAGACCTTTTAACTCAATTTTCTAAAAAACCTGCAAAACGAAATGTGTTTTGAAGTAAGTGGAAACGAGATATGAATATCTCTATCTAATAATAAGAAAAAAATAGAAAATCGTTAGGCGGAGGACCTCCCCGTTACAATTCAGAGCACATACTTAGAGAGCGTTTGTTAGAGGGATTTATTAACCAGTTTTGCGCCAGAGAACTAAGCGATAAAAAAAACATTCCTTTTATTGGACCAAACCCAACAAGTATATTACTAAACTTTACACGTCGAAAAGGGAATGAGGTCCAATGTGCGCTGGAGAAATCGCTACTTCGTAGTGTCTCATTTGCCTCGTTGTCACGCCATTCTAAAGAGCGAGTTGAGAGTGTTATGTAGAACACTGCCAACGAAATCAGCACCAACTCTAATGCGACAGTTTATCGTTCGATAGGAGCTTTTCATTTTACTACTGGGTATACTTAGATACTCACACACATTCATCCAAGAATATGATAAGAAGTAATGATTCAGACAAACTACATAAGTACACGCTGTAACTATTAAGCGTTCTGCAAATCGAATGTAAAACGCAATTCAAAAAAGTGAAGCTATGTAACTGTCGAGTTTTTTATGAAAGCGAAATATTGCAGGCAAAACAAAAAAAAATCCCTCTACACTTTTAGCTACAGATTTAAGCGATTTTCGCACTTGTAATTAAAAATTGTTGTACGCAAATAAAACAAGAAATAAAGTTAACTTCGGCTGCACCGAAGCTAATATACCCTTCACAGGTACATTTCTTTTAGTAACTATGTGTTCAGTTTATATGGCAGCTATATGCTATTGTGAGCCGATCTGAACAATTTCTTCCGATAAAACATTATACATATTATATATATAATATCGTGAAAATATATGGTCAAATGAGAAAGTTTCCCATGCAAGCATTTGATTCCGATCATTCAATTTGTATGGGAGCTATATGCTATAGTAAGCCGATCTGAACAATTTCTTCGTATATTCCATTATTATCTTAGAAAATAATCTATACCAAATTTCGTGAATTTATCTCGTCAAATGCAAACGTTTTCCTTACCAGCACTAGATTCCTATCGTTCAGTTTGTATGGCAGCTATATGTTACAGATGTCCGATATCGGCAGTTCCGACGAATGAGCAGCTTCTTGAAGAGAAAATTACATTTGCAACACTTCAAAACGATATCTTAAAAACTGAGAGACTAGTTCGTATATATACAGACGGTCAGACAGACAGACGGACACGGCTAAATCGACTCAGCTCAACATACTGATCATTTATATATATACTTGGTAGGGTCTCCGACGCTTTCTTCTGCGTGTTACAAACTTCGTGACAAATTTAATATACCCTGTTCAGGGTATAACTTCGCGGCCTCTCAGTATGCAAGTGCGAATATTAGCCAACATAAACACTGGATATCTTGCGCCGATTCAACGATGTCATTGCACCATAATTATACAACATTTAATGCGACTAATTAAACAGAACAACAACAACTACAAATCGCATGAATACGTGAGCACTTACAATGTGTTATGATATACCGATGTGTGTATGCATGTATTCAAGCGAGTATTTATGATCGCTTCACCGATTAAAGGATGCTTGAATACGCACATGACAAAGTAGAGACATATACACACATACACATACAAATAGAGTAAATCTGTGGAATTTTGTGCGTGCAATTAGCGTACGTGTGAGGCAAAATAATTGCACCAAGAACCATATATTTGATTTAATCTCGGTATTTGCGCATACATTAAGGAACAAACTTGAAGTGAGTGCTTAAATGAAATGACTAAACTTATTATGTGTATCAATACGACTAAGTGGCGAAATATGTACATATATGCCAGTAATGAAAAAAAAAAACAAGGAGAAAACTATAAATTCAGCTTCAGCTTCTTTACAGGCTACACCAAATAAAGTATATTAACGAAATATTTGAGTTCTTGGAACATTACCAATACAGCGCATACCATAGATTCGCTTGGGGAGTAGTGAGGATGGTGGTTTGATCAAACATTTTCTACTTTTAGGAAACAGGAAATTTAGTAACACATTACGATCATCTGTTGTGGTACCAAAAAATTACTTAAAATGAACTTAGAGACCCTCATAATTCAACAAAGCTCTTTGAGCCTACCACAAATTTCTTGCAACGGCTAATATAAGTTTCGGCTATCTCGGCTCGTACTATTTCCGTTCGAGAAGATATTTAGCCTTACCGCACGATGCCTATTGGACAAAGTCCCGTAAAAACTCCTACGATTGAATACGAATATCATGAGTCTTGCTGAGAGCAAATGGTTTAGTATTTCCTCAAAACCTTCCTCTCGAATACTCTTAAGGCCGACTAATCAGGCGATGACATCGAGGCATGGGCCTCTGCCCTATGTTGACGGACTTGTAGAGTTTGGTTTTTGTTCGTCGAGAGAGGACTTTACTTCTCAATTGCCTTCTCAGTCCAAAGTATCACCTCTTGGTAAGAGTGATTCTACGTTGGATTTCAAGGCTGATATTGTTATCGGTGTTGATGCTGGTTCCAAGTTAAACATAATTATCTTAACTCGATAAGTCCTAATATGCGATATTAAGGAGGCTTACCGCACGGTAATTGGTTCAGATTGAGGGGTCCCCTTTTTTGTTGATTGGGGAAAGCACACTTAAGTTCCAATCATCCTACCATATCTTACAAAAAAGCGGGTCCCAAACCCAATACACAAAAAAGCTGTTGCATGCACCTTGTCAGTTATGTGCCGCCGTATTTGAGTAGCTCGATCGGTAATCCATCGGCCTCTGCCGCTTTGTTGTTCTTCAGGCGTGTAATTGCTATTCGGACCTCATCGTAGTCGAGCAATAGAACATTTTTTCCATCGTCATCGATTGGGAAACCGAGTTCGCCATATCAAGATATTACACTTTTACTGCCGTTCAGCACTACGGAGAAGTGTGTCCTTTATAACTACAGTATTCGCTGAACATCAGCCTCTAAATCACCACTAGGGACCTACAAGTGTGTGCTCGTTTTGAAAACTTCCGTTAGTCGCCGCATCTTTTCGTAGAATTTTTGAACATTACCTCTCATGGTCAACTTCTCATCGCTCTTCATGCTCACGTATTTCGGCCTCTTGCTATACAGAGGCGGGCGTGTATTTTCGCTACAACAAGATGGTGGTCCGAGTCGATGTTAGGACCTCGGAGAGTACACACGTCAAGGACACTGGAGACATATCGTTCATCTATCACAACATTATCCAGATTGATTTTGTACTTTTCGATCCGAAGATAGCCAAGTGGCTTAATGATTTTTTTCCTGCTAGAATATATTACTACAGACAGCCATATCAACTCCTTCGGATACGTTTCGCCATGGAGAGTGAATGTTTTTAACTGTTGAATCAATGACGCCTTCCTTGCCCACCCTGGCGTTAAAATCGAGTAGCACAATTTTTACTTCCTGGCGGGGACAGTTGTCATAAGCATGCCCCAGCCGCTCATAACAAGCATCTTTGGTCATATCGATCTTCTCCTTAATCGGGGGTCAAAAGTGGGGTCTTTCACCCAAGCTGTTGTTTCTTTTCCATTGAGAGTGATTTCCACGTAGCAGATCACAAACTCAATTCACAAACTTGCTAGGCGAGTAGTATTAGGTTTATATACATTTTTGAATGGTCTTGAAATAACCTACAAAACGACGCTATGCATGATTAGTTTGGTTATT
Organism: Bactrocera tryoni; assembly: GCF_016617805.1. Lineage (NCBI taxonomy): Eukaryota > Metazoa > Arthropoda > Insecta > Diptera > Tephritidae > Bactrocera > Bactrocera tryoni. Next base: position 48,541,776 of record NC_052500.1, on the reverse strand, counting down.
GCGTTCAACAGTTATAGACGTGTAAGCATGGAGTCCACTAACGCCGAAATTCGCGTTATTTTAAAGTTTTCCTTCGTTAAAGGTGTCGACCCATTTTTGAAGCGGATGGTGACTGGCGACGAAAAATGGATTACATACGACAATATCAAGCGAAAACGGTCGTGGTCGAAAGCCGGTGAATCGTCCCAAACAGTGGCCAAGCCGAAATTGATGGCGAGGAAGGTTTTGTTGTGTGTTTGGTGGGATTGGAAGGGAATCATTCACTATGAGCTGCCCCCATATGGCCAGACGCTTAATTCTACCATCTACTGCGAACAACTGGACCGCTTGGAGCAAGCGATCGACCAGAAGCGTCCAGAATTGGCCAACTGGAAGAGTGTACTGTTCCACCAGGATAACGCCAGACCACACACTTCGTTGATGACCCGTCAAAAGCTACGGGAGCTCGGATGGGAAGTTTTATAGCATCCACCATATGGCTCGGACATAGCGGCACGTGATTACCACCTTTTCCTGTTCATGGCGAACGCCCTTGTTGGTGTAAAGATTAACTCAAAAGGGGCTTGTGAAAAGTGGCTGTCCGAGTTCTTTTCATATAAGGAGGGGAGCTTCTACGAGGGGGGTATTATTAAGTTGCCGTCTAGATGGAAACAAATTATCGACTGAAACGGCGCAGATTTAAACTAAACCCGATCTCTGTAACACTTTTTATAAAGCATTGAATAGAGAACAAAAAAGCGGAAGGGAGATATTTGAGAACCTTATACATACATATATTCACTGTACACTTAGTCTAACTAACTCGGCTCGTATATAAAAAAAAATATATGTAGTTTCTGATCGATTAGTGCAAAAGAGTAGAATATATATATATTCACATGTACCTTTACATATGTTGCGATACTTACATTAAAGATATCTTTAAAATTATTTAATTCATGCATTCACAGGTTAATATTAAGTTCGTTTATATTAGTACAAGTAGGAGTATAGTTATCCTATATCAACTGTATACTGTTATTCTAAGAGTTACACCTCTACTATCTCTCTGACAATTAATTAGGTTATCAAAATAATGCAATTCATTTTGAGAGCATAAGCACCTGATGTTTGTTGATCGCTGTGTCCTAAACGGCGCAAGATATTAAAGGCGGAACTAAACGACCATTTAGATTGGGCTACCATGTCACCCAGTTGTACATTAATAAACCAATATATGAATAGGAAAACGGTAAATGCGCTATTATTCTAACAGTTCCAGGTGATACGAGATATATTCATGTGTGTACCATAAGTATTTTTATTTTTAAATTTGAAGAAATTTAATTGAAAAAGAATTTAGTGAAAACCAAGCTGGGTGTTAGCTGAAAGCCCAATCGGCAACCAACAGCAATAAAAGCAAATAAAGTAGCAAATTGATATACAAACAAACAAACACAAGCACTAAACACACAAACAAATAATCGCTTCCAGCAAATCTAACCTGTTCCACGCACAGTTAAAAGGAAATATTTACACAAATACATATGTACATATGTATGAATTCACACAAATGTATGCGTATAGCCAAGCACCTTGTTATGTGTGTGTGCATGCAAATAAAAGCGCACAGCCGTTGGGAGGCTGCAACTGTGGAGCTTTCGGCGTTTTTCATTTTTTATCGCTGCTCATTCACTCGCTCGCTGCTGTCTCTTTCGCCTTTGCTTTAGCTAGATTTTTCACTTTTTATTTATTTTTGCTCTTATCTGCGATCGTTTACAGTAAATACACATTAAGCGCAACAAGTGTAATGTTTCTACGTACTTGTGGCGGCAGCAGGTGCGACAACAATGGTGCCACAACAATGCAAAAGCCAACGAGCAACAAGTGTTTGCCGCGATTGAGCTTTTTTCACGTTTTGGTTTCTACAAGTATGTACGTAATGTGCTTTTGATTTACTTTTATTTTTACTTTTTTTTCAATTTCATTATTTTGATGTTTCCTTCGCATTTGTCTTCTTAATGCGTTTTTGTTGCTGTTTGTTAAAGTGCCTGTACAACAAAAACGCTACAACTTGCTGTGGTTGATTAAATTTTACTGATAAAATTGCAGCATGCGACTAAATGCTGCGACAACATCAACAACAATAGCGTTACAAAAAAACATGAACATTTATTAGCATATACATTTGTATACTAATACATACATACACATACATATGAGCGAACTTCTGACTAACTTGAATACACATAGCAAGCTCATGCACCAAGCTGTCAGACTGACTATATGCGGGCAAGTCGGAACCATTCCTACAGTCTCCGTATATATTGCTTGGAACGTAGAACTACAGCATATCGTAATACAAACTGACCGATTAAGAGGTAAAAGACATGATTTTATATCCTTAATAAAAAAATAAGACAATAAAGCGGGAAAGTACTAATTGTTCCGAAAAGTGGGTAGTGTTCTGAATGAGCTTTAAAACAGCGAGCATCAAGACCGGAGCTAAGCGTGCTATAAAGGCTAGCAATAGCTCTGGAGCTGAAGCTGAAGCTGGAGGTGCTGTTAAGCAATCCGAATCCATCAACGTTATGCTCAGATTTCGGCTGGTAACAGAGTTAAATTAAGATAATACCATGATGCGACGAGAGAACCAGCTTTTCAAAGCCACTATAGCGAAAGTTGGAGAAGTATATTCTGGTACCAGTCGGCTGGGCGGCCGATAAGAAAGATATTATGTCAAGATCAACGACAAGAGGCTGGTCTCCGGCTACAAAATATCAGCCGAGCCAGGTGCGGTTGATTGAAGCTTGAAATCTAAATTTGCTAACGGAGAGGTGGAAATTCGTAAAGGATTTTGTAGACCCCACAGTGTAATCTGGCTTGGAGCTGAAAAGTATAACGTTGCAAATCATGCACTTTTCGACTAACAAATCCATTGAATAGCTGGCGCAAGGTGGCAGGTGATTAGCCGTCGATTCAAAAATGCAGCCGACGCTGCTAACTACCTAACTGCACATAATGAGATGGATGAGGTGGAGGAAGATCTCAGAGAGACCTCGACCGTTGTCAAAAGTATCGAGCAAAGTGAGTATTCATTGGGTTCTGTACAAGTGTACAAACTCTCAAAATTATATATTGAGAAATAGCTTTTAAACGCTTCTCAGGAGGATGTGTACAAAACGCAAATGCGTCTTCTACAAATAAATCTTCACGATAGTAAAATAGCTTAGTTAAATCTAATTAATCGCGCGGTAACGGAGTATCCTGACTTCGACCGGATTGAGGGGCCATGTAGGAAGGAATCTTTCGGTCCGATATTACCGCCGAAACACTAATGAAAATGATGTATTACAGGGGCAGTGTGGGAAGCGATGAATCAATTTCAGTATTTTTTGGGGATTCTTATAAGCTGAAGGGAGTCAATCTATTTCTTCAAATATCTAAATTCAAGCTCATAGAAGCTGCTTTTATTCAGAATAACTTTGAAGTAGGATATTTGCCAAGTCGTTTATGTCCTATTTTAACTGAAGTTCTACGAATACACCGTGGTTATTATGCATTCTTATGCAAGGTTATCGATCATAATCCATGCAATGCCTTATTTATTACTTCGCGATGTCTTTTTTAAGGTGTTGGTGATTACAATGATAATTCCAGCATACCATCATCCTATTCTTTGATGTTGGTTTTTACATTTAAGAGCTCCTGTGACCTGTATTCGGAAATACTTTGAAAAGTGACTTGTAATGGGATTACAACCACATCCGTTAAGCGACATCATTATTCCGCAACCTGGTCATAAATAATGTCCTCTCTGCTACAGGGTGAAAGACGATCTCGGACATTATATATATGAACAGGATACGAACAAGCAAAATAGATGGTTAATATACCAAAAAATAAGTTGACTTAAAACTCTTCGACGGATTGCAGTATTTAAGTTCTGTTGAGATGATTATTATATTCTAATCTTTAATGTAACGAAATTTGTGTGAGTATTTGCCCATTGTTTCCTTCTAACTCCAGACGGGAACAGCAAATTCGGTGAACATAGAGGGTAACTTTAAAAATCTATATATTCTCCCTCCATAGGCACACAAAACTATAAATGCGTTTTTCTCGAAGCTATGATTTCAGAATCCGTGATGAACATTTCGACGAAACGTCTGAACTAAATGGCTTGAAGGTCTTACCTTACCACATGGAAGACTTACGTTTGAACAAATTGAAAATACACGTCCTGTAAAGATTGTGTTTTGCGCGCTTAATATTTTTCCATAAAGTTTGGGAGCATATTGGGTAAAGTAGCGAACAATTCGGTACGAACGTGCTTGCTGTGCTCAACTCTATAAAAAATCAGATGGTAACAAATCGGGGGATCGAGTTATATCTTTTGTCAGAAAAATCATGGTTCAATGATGGCTTTGTCGCCTACGCCAACCACAACACTCACTTTCGCGTTTGTAATACGCAAAACAGAGGGATAAACGAATCCCCAACACTCTCTCTTTCTTTGATGATTTCTCGTTCTTTATAAATATGCGTGTATGTATGTGTATCACAACCTGCCCACATAATATTTTTTCAACAGTTCAAATATAGTAGCGAGAGGGGTCCAGCTTATTTATAATAATAATTGCATTTTTACTATGGTTTATGTGTTTGCATGCGTGTGTGTGCTCAGTTCACCTTTCGACATCTCCTCCTGCCCTCAGCTACAGCACACACGTCCACACGTCCGCCTATACAGCTAATTAATGCCACTCAACGAACGACGAGCATCTGACACGCGGCCTCACCCCACACACAGCCCCTTTTTCACGCCTGACACAACTCACACACACACTTACACTCACTTTCGCACACATTCCCGCATTTGCATACATATACATATGACATACACTTGCTAAATACACACGTACATACATATGTACATACATATATACGTGTTTAAACAACGTTGCGGGCAGTTGTCCGAACACCTTTGCTGCTGTTCGCTTTAAGTGGCATAATTTATTGCATTTGACCTTTCGTGCAACGGCTTTTCATCATCCACTCGGCTCGGCTGAGCGCAGCTCATTATGGCGCGCAGCTACAAGTTTGACTACTATTTGTACTATAATACAATAATAGCAACAAAACACATACATATGCCTATGTGTATGTGTGCGCATTCAATTCCACTTGCACATTGTTGTGGCGTTGGCCAAGTTGGTAAAGGAATTTTTCCGAACGTTTAGCGAAAATGAAATAAAAAGTTGGCATCGCAGCGCTTAAATGCTTCATATCGAGCTTTTACCTACCACATCGGTTGGTTAATCATTTCGCGCTATTTATTGTTGAATTTACATGCACACGCATGCATACATACATACATACATACAAATATATGTATTTACATTTGCTTTAACATGCAAATTAATTGAGCACTAGTAAAACATGTTGCAATTTAATTTCATTGCAAACAGCAGCGAGCAATAGAGATCTTGTGATCTTTCGCAACTTGCGGGAATTTTTCATTTCATTGGATTTCCAGAAATCGCAGAACTTCGTTTGCATTGTCAGGGGAATATATCGGGTGATCCAAGTAGAGGTAATTTTTTCAATAGCACTTTTTTCTTGACAGATTACGCGAGACTTGTGTCAAGCTATCATGCCATTTTGGGCATTTCATCATGGAAGACTTACGTTTGAACAACGTTTACAAATCGATTCAATTTATTACGAAAATACACGTCCTGTAAATAATGTGTTTTGCGCGCTTCGCTCAACTTATGATCAACTTAATAAGCCTGAGCGTACTATTCGCAACACAATTACCTAGACCCAGCATTCATTATTGGATAATGTTCGACCGAATAGACCATGTCCAGCACGCGGTGAAGAAAATAGTAGTCGTAGCTGAGAGTGTACACGAAGACCGTATTCAGCAATGAGCGCCATTTCTGGCTCAATGGGTATGTAACCAGCCAAAATTGCCTAATTCGGGACGAAAAGCAATATGAACAGATTCAAGAGCTGTCATTTCATTCAGAAAAAAACAACGGTTTGTTGTGGTTTGTGGGCCGGTGGAATCGTCGGTCCGTATTTCTTCAAAAATGATGCCGGCGATAACGTAACCGTAGATGACGACCGCTATCGCACCACTATCCCCACCGACTATTTGATGCGTCAAAATGAAACTCGTGATCTCGGCGCCACTCCCACATCGCATCAATCAATGGATTTATTGAGTGGACACTTCGGTAAGCAGATAATTTCACGTTTTGCGCCGGCTGATTGGCCACCAAAATCGTGTGAAATCACACAATTAAACTTTTTTCTGTGGAGAATATGTAAAGGCTAAAGTCTATGCGGACAATCCCGCTTCGATCAGGCTTTGGATCAAAAGATCTCGTGTGTCATTCGGCGGTTTCAAGTCGAAATGCTCGAACGAGTCATCGAAAATTGAGATAAAAAGAGTTAATCTTCAAATATTAAATGCCAAAAAATGTTCTTTCGAATGATAATAAACATTCCTCATTAAATTTGAAGTTTCTGTACTTTTATGTATATTTATGCCAGTTTGCCTTAAATGTGAAAACTTGGCAACTGTTCAATAGAATATCAAGATGTCTGCAAAACTTTCAAACAAATTTTTATGATCCTTTCAAAACTCCGCCCTAAAAATTGCTGGGTCGAAACCGGTTTGAGATCCGCAGTCTCTTAAGCAAAGTTGTTCAGAATGATCTATAGAACATTTCCCCCATACGCAATTTTTCAGTTTTTTTGGCTCCCTGTAAATTGACTTGCTCCATTGTACAGCGCAATAGTAGATGATTCAAAAAGCTAAAGACTGGCAAATTAATCATTATTTATTCAAAAATATTAAGGTTCGGTATCGAACTGATCTGGAATAACCTTCACAAATAAATTAGTTACCATAGAAGAGCTTGAACTTGATTTTGATATTTCAGTTCTTATGATAGCTATATGCTATAGTGGTCTTCTATCCGCGGTTTCGCTCAATGACCATCTTCTTGAATAGAAGAGAACGTTGAGCAATTTTCAAATCGATATCTCAAGAGCTGAGGCATATATACAGATAGACGGACATGGATAAATCAACACAGATCGTCATGCGGACCATTAATAAATAGATTCTCTCACTTTTCTCTATGGGTGTTATGAACTATGTACTTTACGAAGTCCTAAGTTCGATATACGATGTGATAAGTATGTAAGTATATGTGATATAAAAACAGGCATAAGGTCGAGATTTAATGTAATGAGTACATAATGAAAAGGTGAACTAGAAGAGATATGAGGCTTAGACCTTTCGTTTGTCTTTAGCGCTAAATAACAGTATGCCTAAGAAAACATATTCAATTCAATCAATGTTAAAACAATTCAATGTTAAACAATCACACATAGTGACCAAACTAAACGGTTTAAAGTCAGGTGAACGGCCACAGATCACTACTTATGTATATCGGGTATACTGGGGTTAAGAAAGGCATCAACTGATCGCATTAGCTTTTTGTATTAATCAAGTATGCGCGGAAACATGTTTCACTTAATTCTATGAAGATATTTTACACACTGACCTACATATTCAGCAAACAACTTTCGGTAAAAGATTCTATTTGACTTGCAATGATATGTCTCACATAATAACAGGTACTTTCTCAGAAGGTTCCATAAAGATTTCTTCACATCATATTTGAATGATATAGCTTTAGTGGTTTTGTTAGATATATGCAATAAGCATTTCAACGCATAGATACGAGATCTGTTCTAAAAATAAGGTGAATTTTAATTTTTCTGAAAAAAATGTTTATTTATTCGTCAATTTCTATTTTGTCGCCTACAAAGTAATCCCCCTCAGATAGAATATACTCGTACCTCGTACCATGCCCATGCCAAAGTTTCCCAAAAAATTGCATGACATGAGCCAACTGATCTCCCGAAATCTTTAGCAACGATTTTCTTCTCTTTCTTAACATTTTCATCGGTTGTTGATGTGATGGGGGCTTAATCGCTGGTTCAGGTCCCTTCGTTTCGAGTCGTGCCCTATCGGTCTCGCTCTCACTCAGGATCTTCTTAGCCCTTTCGATTTTTGCTGCCAGTCGACGGTCCGACTTCAGCTTTCTAGCTAAAGCTCCCCTGCTAATGCCCCCTGTGGATCCCTTCATAATTTTATCAGAAGTTCCTCTGCTGGTGCTAGCGATTCCGCCGTGCACGAAGGCTCCACCCTTAACTACCTCTTTTGCCGGCGGTTTTGCGCCGGCTCCCCCCATTCTGCCGCCTGATGGGAAGACTCCTACCGGGGTCCTTGTCTTCTTGCTGCAGCTACTCAGCGACGGTTTCGTCGCCACAGGAGCAGCAGCCCCGCCTGAGACGAGTCTGGGTGTCGATTTCAACATCCCTTCATCTCCATTCGTCGCCTCTCCGTCAATGTTAGTTTCTAACTTGTCCATGCTAAAAAGGTCCCCACTCAGAGCCGCTAGCCGTCCCCCGGAAGGTAGTCGCCTTTTATGGTCCCAAGGTTATCTCTGTGACGAGGCCAAGGCGAGGGTTGACATACGCCCTTATGAGGCAGTACGTTCAGAGCCGAACAGCGTAAGGAAGGAGTCCTCTCAACTTACACCTTCCACGCCAACTTAACGACGAGGGGGGACGTACTCTGAGGCCTGCCATGATTTTAACGGGACGGAGGCAGTTGCGACATTATCCCCGCAGCCATTTCTGATGGGTGTCACCCCATCATACTCAGGTGCCAGAATGTCACCACCACCAGCCCAGGGTTCAACCAGATCCAAATAAGTTTAACCTACTCTAAAACCAGTTCAATGCTAAAGTCGTCTAGGAGTTGTAAGGCCCCAGGCCATTTAGCATTACCCAGGATGCACCAGCGTGGAGGCGACCTGCTCTACATCCCAACAAGAAGTGTACGAAAGCATAATAAGAAAACGCTTGGAGTTGGCAATCAAAAAGCTATCAGAAAGATAATACGACTTTATGAAACTCAGATCCGCCATTGATACACTAAACAATGTCGTTGGAACTGCAAAATACGCAGTAAGATGTGAAGATTGCTTTCAGTCCAGGAAATGGGTAAACATACTTAAGAATGGCTTTGCATGAAATAAGTATTTATGAACATTGTTGTGAAGTTTTTGAAAAGATAAGACTAATATTCGAAATATTGAAGACACCAAAAGCTGCTATATTAAAAGTGAAATACAGTAAGGCTCGGTTTAAGGTCCTTTCTATAGGATCTGATGTAAGATGGGGTGCTAAGGAGACACCAACCACAAGCAGTGAAATTAATCGAACACGCGGATAGCCTTAAACTCCTAGATTGCCATGGAGTGGATATACGCTTTGTGCCAATGATTCTCCTCGATTGGCTTAGAACTGACCGATCACAAGGCAGAAGGCATGCTTATAAGCACTAAGTAGATGGATTGTGAGATTACTTAACAACCACAACGGAAGTATCTAGAAGTTATATTGGACCCAACGTTCAAATTTAATGACCACCCGGAGTACACTTCAAGTAAACAGAATAAAATCCTTATGATTTAGCAAGAATTATGTCAGCTGGCGAATTTTACTCTATAGATCCTTTCTCTATAGATTACATCTTATGCTGGACCAATAAACGCAGTGTCGCATAATCAGTGATTGCCGAACCATATCTAGTAATGATGCTGAAGGAAGTACATAATAGCCAGTATGCCGCCCATTGACATGCAAAAGAATTCGCGCGGGTTCTCAGAGCTTAAGGCAGCATTTACTATTACAGATTCCGTCACGACTTTAGTCCGTATTGTCCGACGAGTATTTGACAGGACTTCAATGCAGAGAACGTATAATATAGAGAAGGTTCAACTACGGACAAGCGTGTGAACTGTCAAGAGCTAACAAAATCCTATTAGTGGATTTCACCACTTTTGGCTCGGCAGGAGAAATTTTAACAGAAATGAGTGAACAGAGCTGAGAATTCAATGAAAATTATGCTCAGAAATATACACTGCTTTTACAGACGCATGTTGGCCTTTTGCTTATATTTTTATACGTTTACATGCAATCATATCATTTGATAAGAATATCATTTTGCGAATTTTTGGAATTCATGCAAAATTGATAACATTATTATTTAATTATGCTATTTTCATGGTAATGTTTGTAGTTAATGTCCAAATAAAAGCTACTTTTTAAATATTTCTTATCTTTGATAATATAATATAATTTCATATACATTTACTTATGCATACATATGCATATGCTATATATATGATATATTATCGTAATATCCTAAAAACATAATACATATATTACAATAATAAAATGTATGTACATATGTATGTAAGTATGTAAATCATACCTCTTATCATTTAAAACTTTCATACGCATCTATCCTGCAGATACATACATATGTATGTATGTATGCAAGTACAAATCAATTTCAAATCAAGTTATTATCATTTATCAGAAATATAAAAAGCGCGCGCTTCTCTATATTTACGTACAAACATATGTATGTAGGTGCGTATGGCATTCTCACACCAATAATATATGCGTACGCATGTAAATCAAAAAATACAAACATTCTTCTGGAAAAAAAACAATAGTCTCAAAAATCATTATACATACTTACAATACGAGTACACATGTAAATATGTGCGTATGGCATTCCCACACAAACAATGCATACACAACATACATACTCACATGCGTTCACATGTGGATATGTCACCCGCAAAAATTACAAATATTGTTTTACAAAACCAACAAGCGTTTGAAAAAGCATCAGAAACCAATATGGCAGCCAAATTGCCGACGTCAAAATTTATAGTAAATTACCCAACAACAAAATTTTCATTCATGAACGCAAACGTACTTTCAAAAGCATATTCGATTCATTCATAAAAGCAGACGCTATTACATCTCCCCGAGCATGCCTTGCCTACAAGCGTCTTTTCGCGACGATTTCAAAAGCTAAAAATCATAAATTGAATATATTTCTGAAATGTATGAGAAGGAAAAAGTGACAACCCCGCAAATAGAAGTATTAAAAAATATTAAAATAAAATAGACAACATAGTTTATTTGTCGAATTTCAAGTCTATAAATTTTTCAAAGAAAATATTCAATATTCTTCTGATTTTTGTGTACAGTCAATCCCGGTTAAGTAGTACTCCCCTTAAATGAAAATCAAATCCCTCCCTCATCACTCTTAACAGCCTATATTATATCTTGCTGCATCTCACGGTTTGTTTTTTGAAATACATAGAAGTTATTGTTTTAAGTACCACTTGCTTAAGTATCCGCACTCGCTTATGTGCCATATTACATTTTTATTTTTAACAAACCACAAAATCTGTATCTTTGATTGTGGTACATAACCGGGATTGACTGTATTTGTCAAGGAATATAAAAAATATTTTGTAATTCTGAAATATTTTTACGCAGCTGCGTCGTTATGTATGCAAGCTCACACACAAACATACATATTTACGCTGGTTTGTAGGCGGAGCTGTACAGCGGCAAGGAAAGCGCTGACAATCGTTTGATTTTTTTTGGTACAGCTCGTATTTTCTACCAACAACACATTGACTTTTTGACAAAACGTGAAGTTCGGCCATTGGTTGTCCGTGACAACGGAGTTTATGTATGAAGCAATGGGTGTATATATTTACACATAAAGTTGTGTGTAGACAAATATACAAACATTATGCGAATAATTCTTTCAAATTTGTTTACATGAACACAAAATTACATATGTATGTGAATATGTGAACTTTATGCGTACGGTTCTTCAAAATCTGTTTGCATGTACACATATGTATTTATATGCATATCACATCGTCTTTTAAGATGTTATCAAAACTTCTAATGCCCAAAGCATTAAATATGTACATATGTATATGTATAACTTAATAAACCTATATTACTAATAATTATATTAATTAAATATTTAAGTAATAATACAAACCTTACACTTTATTATACATTTCAACAGATTTAATGGAATTTATCATTAAATAGGTCAAATTGCATATACATACATACATACATACTAATGAGCTTTGTTATCAAATATATGGAGAATATATATAAATGATATCCATAGCCGTTTGCGCATTGTAAATATACGAATCTGTAAGCATACATTGAAATTAGCATCATTTTTCTCATTTAACACTGAAAATGCTCAATTCTGCTATTTTCGACGCTCCTGTTAAATTTTGGTGAAATCCGCTTATAGAAAAGAGTACCCCTCCTTTCGCGGTGAAATCCACTAATAGAAAAGAGTACCCCTCCAAAAAATGAAATATCGTAAGTTTGGCAACGCGGTGAACCTTCTCTATATTAAACGTTCTCTGCCTTCTCTATATTATACGTTCTCTGTTCTCTGTTCTAGCTGCTCTCACAAATTTTTATGGTTCGACTGCCTTAGCTACCTTAGCAGTGTTCACAACCTATCTTAAAGCCGACTTGTTCTGGTCGGCAAGGCAGTTTGTGCACGGCATACAGAGTGACCCCAAACGTTTACTTATTATTTTAGTCACAAAATATTGTTTCAAATTAGCAAGTCACAAAACTTAAAAGAACTCGTGTCTGCATTTTTGACCATTTATTTATTTATATGTATGTATATTAGACTGATTAAAAATTTTTTTTTTTTCGTTTCGTACTCGGAAAAATAGGTTCTTAGACACCTCTAAGAAAGCCTCTCCAAACATAAGTTTTTAATTGTAACGGGAAGGTCCTCCTACAAAAATCTCGTTCCAACTACTTGAAAAAATATCTTGTTCCTTAGGTTTTGTAGGAAATTGAATGCTCTACAAAACAGGTCCAACATGATTTTTTCGTCAACGCAAACGTTTAAAACATATTAACGGTTGAAGTTTGATTATCTTTGGAAAAATTTTTTATTTCTTATGAATTTTATAACTAAATGAAAAAAATCATTATGAATAAGGTTTTTGGAGAGGCTCTCTTAGAGGTGTCTAGGAACCTATTTTTCAGAGTATCAAACGAAAAAAATTTTTTTTTGAATCACTCTAATGTATGTATATATATCTATCTCGGTTAGCTTTTCTTAGGTAAACAAAAGTATTAAACTCTCTATCAACATGTTGCAAGAGTGTGAAAATGTATACATATAAATAGAGTGATTTCGAATTTTTATGAAGATACATGTTGCTACCAAGCTTATATCATATTTAATGTAAAGTGTGTATGAATATTTAAGAGTTTGTCTTATCTCACAAGCCAATATTTTCGCCTTGAGCTCCATGTTACTATCATATTTAATTAATTCTTTATTTTTTTTTTGGATTTCATCAAATATATTTCGTAAGCATAGACGTCTGAATCCGGCACTCAACAAGCACAAAAGTTCAAAAGTAGCGATTTAGTTGCCTACGCTGATAACACCTGCCACTATCAATTTCGAGCATACGAACCACAATTTTTACTAATTATAGAGATTGATAAGGTTATTAAAACTAATTAATGTACACAAAACAGTGCATCTGCTTATAACTTCTTTACATTAGGGACAACGGAGGTTTTTAATTTGTAAAATACTAAATAAAGGGAAAATTAAAAATATAAGTATAAATAAAAGCATAAAACTTTGCGAATAAACAAGTAAGAAAGGGTTAAGCTCGTGTGTAATCGAACATTTTGTAATATAGGAATTGACTAGATACATTGCTGAGGAAAGCAGTTAAGGGCACAACATGCCTATAAATACATATATATATGGCAGGTCGATCAATACTGTTTTGCACTCTGTATTGTCAGATATTGATATCATCGGCCTCAACACCTTTCTCCAGACTAGACAAGGAAGCAAAGCAAATGGGTCTGGAAGTGAACGAGGGCAAGACGAAATATCTTCTGTCATCAAACAAACAGTCATAACTTTGAAGTCGTAGATAATTTCGTCTATCTTGGAAGCAGTGTAAACACCACCAATAATGTCAGCCTGGAAATCTAACGCAAGATAACTCTTGCCAGGTGCGACTTCGGACTGAGTAGGCAATTGAGAAGCAAAGTCCTCTCTCGACAAAAACCAAACTTTATAAGTCACTCATTACTCCCGTCCTGCTATATGGTGCAGAGGCCTGGACGATGACAACAACTGATGAGTCGACGTTGCGAGTTTTCGAAAGAAAAGTTCTGCGAAAAATTAATGGTCCTTTGCGCGCTGGCCACGGCGAATATCGCATTCGATGGAACGATGAGCTGTACGAGATATATGACGACATTGACATAGTTCAGCGAATTAAAAGACAGTGGCTTCGCTGGCTAGGTCACGTTGTCCGGATGGACGAAAACACTCCAGCTCTGAAAGTATTCGACGCAGTACCCGCCGGGGGAAGTAGAGCAAGAGGAAGACCTCCACTCCGTTGGAAGGACCAGGTGGAGAAGGACCTGGCTTCGCTTGGAATATTCAATTGGCGCCACGTAGCGAAAAGAAGAAACGACTGGGGCGCTGTTGTTAACTCGGCTATAATCGTGTAAACGCCAATAAAGAAGAAGAATCACTGAGGCCTAAGGAGAAATAGTCGAAACTGATATAACTGGTTTCAAGAAATTTGTGATAGGCTTAAAGCACTTCGTCGAATTTTAAAGATTTTTCTGATCATTAAGTGAAAACTGAGATCCTTGTTGGCGATTGTAACAGGGTCTTTAACTTAATGTAATGGCTCCCACATTGGCTGATATAGGTGGCATAAAGTCAACTGGACGTTTGAAAATCTTTATATTAGGTATATGGTGGCTACAAAAGTAGTCACTCGATTCAACTCATTTTTGACAAATGGATTTCTGGGGACTTGATTTTGACAATTTTTAAACTAGAGATGGATTGATAGAAATTTATACCTTAAAGCAATTTGTATACTCGAAAATAGAAAAACCGGATGGAAGTTAAAGTTGTGTTATATGGGAAGTAGGCGTGGTTGTGATCTGATTGTGATCATTGTAGGTTCGTCAAGATAATGTTATATACCTAATTTTGTTGAATCAGGTCGTGTATGTCCGGAAGGTTATGTGATTTTATCTAAATGTAGGTGTTACCACATTCATAGTCTAATTTTAACATCGTACCATCTTGGGTGCGAGAAAATTGTATTAATCAAATTTCTTTATTTTCGCCTGAATAGTTTTGGAGATATGTACTTCATGTACACGGCACAGCCACGGCTATTTTATAAAAAATGTGAGCTCACAGTTGTGCCCTGCTACTGCAATCTCCTAAAAGCAATATTTAAATTTGCCGCCATTTCAAAATTTGTTGACAGTTGACAATGTTTAAACACTGTACCACCCATATTTTGTATGAAGTTTTCGAACTGCTTTCATTATTTTTGAAATATTGTTGTATAGGCACAGTACAAAATTTTCCCGTGCCAGTAAGACAAAGAAGAAAACCGCTAGCGCATCAATTGAGGTAGACCGAAATCAGTCCCTCACACGTTCTGAAGCGTTAGGCATCTCTGTGACGTCGTTGTGGCGAATTTTGCGAAAAGATCTTGGCCTACATCTTTACAAGATCAAATTGACGCAAGAACTGAAGCCGCTTGACCACCAGAATCGTCGTATGTTCGTGAATTGGACTAAGCAACAACTTGAAAATGATCCGGATTTTCATTGAAAAATCATCTTCAGCGATGAGGCTCATTTCTGGCTGAATGGCTTCGTCAATTAGCAAAATATGCGTTATTGGTCAGGCAACTATAAACACGTACTCCATGAGTTACCTCTGCATCTAGAAAAAATTACGGTCAGGTGCGGTTTATGGGTCGGCGGACCGAACTTCTTCCGTGATGATCAAGACTGGCACGCTCAATGATAACCGAATATTTTTTGGTCCGAATTGCATTATATGGACTTGGACTATATGTGGTTCCAACAGGATGGCGCCACAAGCCACACAGCGAATGTCACAATAGATTTATTGAAAACTTAGTTTGGTGAACGTGTTATCTTACGAAATGGCCCAGTCAATTGGCCGCTTCGGTCGTGCGATTTGACGCCGTTAGATTGTTTCGTGTGAGGCTAAGTCAAGTCTATGGTTCATGCCAACAAGCCAGCGACAATTGATGGACTTCCTACAAATATCGAACATGAAATTGCCGCACTATCGGCCGATTTAAGCTTGAAAACCGTCGAAAATTGCGTTCAGCGTTTAAACTTCTGCAAGGGTGCCCGTGATGGTCATGTAAAAGAAACCGAGTTCTATTCATAATGGCATCGAATGTACTTTCACAGCAATAAAGAATTTCATTGATATGCCAAACCGTTTTTGTAGCACTCTTGTATGGTATCTTGGGTAGTTCTTGTACCGATTTCATCTATTTTCGGCATTAAATTATACTGTAACCGATATTACCCGCTCTCTTCATTTTCTAAGACTTCTAAGATATTGTTTTTTTTTAGCATTAAATTAGATTTGCATTATTCTGCACAAATTTTATGATTTAAATTATTCTAAAGTTTAGAGCGTGTAAAAATTAATAATTAAAATTATTTGAATAACAATAATTAAAATATAGGAAATATCAACACTGGTAACTCATATTCGAAAATATTTATCTTTTAAACCGGATGCGTACTTAAGAGTTGCATTCGTCGACTTCGAATACCAAAAGTAATCTGTGCTCATTGAAGAGCCAATGCTCTCCACCATTGTCTTTCTGGGTGGGCAAAATCGAGCGAACTAGTTCGTTTTACAGCGCCGTTTGTGTTGCGGAATTCGACTAACGGTGCATGTGTGTTGCAAACGGTTTGTGTGAGGGTGAGCGCCCACGGCGAGTGACGAATGCATTGAATGCGAATTTATGCCACACAGCAGCGTAATGCGATTCTCATTTAGTACGGTGCGTAAACCCCTCGCGAATGGAAGCCTTTTCGAACTGAGGCGCTGGTCAAACGCAGTGAACGTGACACCTAAGCACATAGCATACCACTACAGCACAGCAAAGCACAACCAAGTGAGTTATTTTTAATGGTGAAGAGGAAAAATTAAATTTCACGCTAGTTGAATAAAAGATTGTGAAAAGGCCGAAAGCAATGCATGGAAACGCATTGGAAATGTGCAACGAAGTGAGTTTTAGCCGATTTTCAGCACGAAAAAGTGTGGAAGGGTAGTGAAATTCGGTTTGAAAACGTCTAACTTTTTTCGGCATTTGCTCGCCTTGGCTTTGGTTTGGTAAAGCGTGTAGTAGAGGAATTTCATACTTACAAAATTGCAATACTTTTGTGCTGGACTTTTCGAAATCACCAAGAAATGTGAAACGAGTGTGAAAAGTGAATTGTATATTGGAAAAACGAAAGGAATGAAATTAAATTTCTAAAGCGAAATTCATTTAACAAAACAGCGAAAAAAATTTGGGCAGAAATACGAATGTGTGTGTGTGAAGCATGGAAAAGGCCATTAATTTTCGAAATAAATATCTTTCGGCAGTGATGTGAATACATATGAAAATTTATGTGCGGAAATTTTGCTGGAGCATTGAATTGTAAGTCGTTTTCGTCGTTTCATATATATTTCATACATATCGTTTCATTTCTTTTACTCGGCTGCTGCTGCTGCTGCAGTGCAGCCCCACAATTCCGAATGAGAAAATCTCTGTACACCACAATTTCTTATGTGTCGGGCGAGCAAAGCAATGTTTTCGGGTTGGCAGGCAACAAAGCCAAGGGAACGGACACATACACATACACATTCATACAAGCGTAAGTGTGTTTGCGAGTTAAACCCAACACGACATACTCGACTTCGTCTACGCTGGCTTCTTTTCGTAAGCGCCAAACTGCGACCCCGCCGTTAGTCAGGCGTTGTTTGTGAGCCGAACGGCCGGTGGGGGTATGCTTGCAAGGGGCTGGTGCTGGCAGGTGTCCCATTAAGGACAGAGGCGCGCCGCTTTGTGCCGACAGTGTACAAGCGACAAATACACGCACACAGGCATACACACACACACGCGCGTAGAGCTACATAAACAATTCGTAATATATTGACTGTGGGATGGGTTGTACGCTTCAACCCCCAAGGGCTGAAAACATTGTTAGGGAGCAAGCATGAGGCGAAAAAGTACGCGTTCAATGAAAAACATTCGAAATTTGACATTTTCGAATATTTCACGGAAATTCGGCGAAAACGGAAGTAAACTGTTTTGGCATGCGGATTTTCGGAGCTGCAGAGGCGCAACGGTCAAATTAAAAGCGAGTAATGTGTTGAGAGCGGATACATGATGGCGAGAGCGCATACGAAATAATGGGAGCGAATGCATAATGAGCGTGATGCAGTTGAGCGCGCGCAAGCACGTGAGCGAATTTAGGTGTGCAGCAAGAGAGACAGAAGAAAGAAAGCAATTCACAGTTAGCGTTAGTGTGAGTGAGACGATAATTGCATGCAAATATTTTTACTACACATTGCAGGAGAGCGCAATGTTTTCTACCAATGAGAGCGCTTACATAGGAGAGCACGTACAATGTGTCCTTACGTGCGAGAGCACAGACTAGTGAGTGTTCTGACGAGCGTGTGTCCTTACACGCGAGAGTACATGCGAGCGCTGCGCTCCGAGAGTGCGCACTTTGGAGTGGGAGTCAATGCAGGCACACACACACACACACAGCCAAAGTTAAGTGTGCGTAAAGGCGCGCGTTCGGCCAAGCTCGATACTTACTTACTTACTACTGAATGAGAGTTGCATTATAATTGATTTCATGCTTTGACATTTCAAGGATTAAAAAAGGAGTCGACAATGTGCATATGTGACGATGTCACGAATAAATGCGTCGGGCGTGTGTGTGCATGAGTGCGTATTACATATTGCCTCTGTGGGTAATAATTTACGGAATAAAATAAAGATATTTTATTTTAATGGCGCTGAAGCTGTTGCTTCGTTCACACCAAACGTACCGAAAAGGCAGTGTTAAGCGTGAAAGCGGCTGGCGGGTAGCGACATGGAGTGGCATACGCAATGCTGTGGTCCACGGAGGAAATTGTGTGCGAAGTGTGTTGGGTATGGCAGAGTGTGGCGATGTGGCAAACTGGCAAACTGGCAAACAGTTTTCGGGTTAGGTTGGGCGCACAAACACATAGACACAGCAAGGTCGCCTAGAAGCATTGCTATTTGGGCGAGCAGATGTGCCCAGAAGTGCGCCTCCTACCAACGACTAACGGGAGTTTTTGTGCTTGCTGCCACTAGATGTGGCATTAACGTTGTTGCGGGGTGTTGTGGGCGGCCGGAGTGTGCATATGTATCTATAAGGCGCTGCAAAACAAAGCGCGAAAATGTAATAAGAATCAACTGTCCATTTGTGGGCGCAAACATACGCTTATTATATAAATTATTATGCTCTTACAATAACAACAACAACAACAGTGACATTAGGGAGAAGGCAGAGAATGGGAGTGTAGTGTGCACGTAACTGTTGTTGTAGTTGTACTGCTACTATGAATGCCAATACTAACAAAAGCAACAACAAAATCGTACGTTAGCACGCACCATCACTAGCCGCACCACTACAATTACCGTTACGCACTTGCGACCATATGCGCCATTTCGACAATACTCAACTACTACACTGACGCCACTACAAATACAAACTTTAACTACTACTACTACTGCTACTACTATAACTACAACTACAACAACAACACACACTACTACAACTACTTCCACACACTATATACAACTAAATGTATAACTGTGCTTACATATATATGTACATATAATACAAACTAACAACGACCGACCGAGGACAACTGCCATTATGTAGTACGAGTACGTTACAATAACGGTTTATCGTAGTACTCATCTGCAAAAGTGGCGATGCTGCCGTATTCAAACAATATGGCCAAGTTTTTGACGATATGAACGACCTGAAGGATGGATGGACAATTGAATGCACACACACACTCACACATATATAAATATATTTCTATGTATATATTGGTGTTTGTGTGGGTTTGTGTGCGCTTGTGGCCGATATAAGTCCAACATAATGACAGTTATAAATTTTTTCCCGCTTCCGCTCATGCACACATTCACACATGACATTCAAACACTCATGTATACTTACACTCACTCATACATCCTTACATCCACGCACATATGTACATATGTATATACACAGCGTGTAGAAAAAAATCCAAAGCTTCTCGCTTTTCGATAACTTTTCATGCGGTTTTGGTTTCTTCGTCCATTTTTGTCGTCGTTTTCCTTCGTATTGTCTTAGCTGCTGCCGCTACTCCGCCTTGCTTCGTTGACTGGCATCTTCAATGGTGGTTTCCAGTTTTGCCAACTTTTCGCTGTGACTTTTTTCAACCGCCTCAAAGTGCCAAAGTAAAAAAGTTTCATTGCACCTGAAATATTTTCGACTGTGGCCGTTTTATGGCGCCGCAAACCGCAAAACGGAAGTAATATGGCATTGTTTTTGTTGTTCGTAAATAATTTCTATTAAATCCCTTTGCTTGCGCTGCCTATTATTATCCATTGGCAGCAACTTTTCTTGAATTATCATTTTTGTGTTTATGCGTTTTGAATATATTTACCGCTTTACTGTAAATTTAGTTCGCATTTTGTGCTTGCGCTTCTTCAATTGTTTTGCTTCCGCTTTGAACACATACTATACATACACACATATACATACATACATACAATGCATGTTCGTACTATCTATGCGCTGCTCCTTCGAGAGTGTCCTTCGTGGTACAATGAACATTCACTTGCTATAACAACAAAAACTACAAGCACATAGTTGCGCACAATGATAGTTACAACAATAGCAACAATCATACGAATATTATATATAAAGTTGTTTTTATATGCTGTTGCTGTTTGTGCTGTTTTTGCTTTTTGTTTGTTGTTTGTGTTTCAATTAAAACTTAAATTTCCCCAAGCAACTGAATGGAAATTGTGTGTGCGCCAGCATAGCGTAAGCGAGGTACTCAAGGTGGCCACCACGGCTCTCAGTTTGTTGAGGTTGGTCCAGTTGGTTATTGCTGTTGTTGTTGGCTGCAGCTTGCCATGCCATTTGGGATATGCTTTGTGTAAAATATTCTTATGAAAATAGATTTAAAGCTTTTCGTTTTATAACATCTTGCAGTTTCTCTTTTTTGTGTTTGCGTTTGCATTGTGTGATTCCTCGATCATTTTCTTGCGGGATTTAGTTCGAAGGCTTGTGTATATGTGGTGGTGTGGTTTGCTGCTTTTGTTTTTGATTTCCATATTATTTCTTATACAGATATCTGTTTCAGTTGGAATGGCGAAACGAGTAGTACTCCCTAAAACAAACCCTTTGATTCAGCCCAAATTTTTAGAAATTTTGATAGGCTATTAGCAATCTTACCAGGATATTTAAAAATAAGATTGAAAATGAAATTGAATTTTTCATTGCTTTGGAGCTTCTTAAGGAATAGTCTCATAATTTTCCCTTTCTAAATAAATCTACACTGGATTGCTTTAGGGGTTAGGGGTAGTTAGAATTTTCAAAAAATTAATTTTTTTGCATTTTCGTTAAGTGTAATATATTAAAAATATACCCTGAGAATTTCACGTTGATCCGATAATTAGTTTTTGAGTTATTCGACAAATAACAAAGAGAGCTCGGGCACTTCAAAGCGCTACTGTGAAACTTTAAACGCGTTTTTCTCAACACTATGTTTTTTGAACCGGTGGCAACTGTAACTCGAAAACCGTACAGAATGCATAATAAACTCGGGCCTGATCGAAGGATTTTTATTTTTTCGAAAATTTCGATTTTTTAAGACCAATCAACAGTTATTTTTTCGCAAAAATTTAGAAAAAAATTTCCTGAGGCCGCCATTTTGTTAATTAAAAAAAATCCTTCGATCAGGCCCAGGATTATCTATTTATAAAACTAATTTTTTTTGTCCGATTGATTTTAGATGAATCTCCAAGGACTTATGCTTGTCACCGCAAGTACCTTTTTTTGGAACAGGGTCAACACAAACAACTATAACTTTGGAAATTAATTTTTTTTAATTGAAATTTTCGTGACTTCAAGTCAACACTTCCTATAATAATGCCATATTATTACTTTTGTAAAATAACATGATTTAATAGCAAAAAAAATACTGAAAACTCTAATTTTTTCGTGCCTCTGACTACCCCTAACCCCTTAAGTGCAATCTCCAATAATAGTTATGTTATAGTCAGCTAACTGAGCAGCTGTTAAGCTACTATCGACTTTCTCAGACTCTGTCTATTCTACAAGCGGAGTCTTAAGTCGTGAGTACTTCTTCGAATGTCCACGGTACTCAAGATGGCTAACTGCACTTAAAAGATGACCGCCTCATTTTAAGGTAATCCTTCTCGCCCTGATCCGTCTTTCGGAAATTTAGTGGAGTAGCGTTTTCGTATGGTAACTAGACGTAATAGATGCCGTTGACCACTCCATCAACCGTTTTTGATCAGTTATACGTTCTAACACATTTCCACCAAAGTTTCACGTAATGAAAATCACTATCTCGAAACCGGTTATATCTTCAAATGCCAGCAGTTACTTTACGATTTACATGCCATTTAAATTTAGCTGGCCCTTTTGAAGTTACAAGCTATTATATTTCATCACTTTCGATTCTTATGAGACCAGGTGGCTTGCTAGTGTTGCTACGAATCCGTTCACACACTTACTGCTTTATCGGTGGTGGCTAAAGAAAATACGAAGGCACTGTGGCGATCGTGCTCGTGCATTTCGCCATTTCTTTTCCTTTTGAAACTCTCTCCATCGTTGCAAATGTGCTCCGATTCAAATGAACATCCATTTAGAATAAGTTCGGGAATTTGAATTTTATTATCTATTTTCTGTATATATTATGTAAATATATATATATACAAATACACATAATATAATTGTAGAAAAGGGCGAAAAAAATAAAAATTTGATAAACAGAAATATTTTTGTTCACCGCGTACAATAATTTCAGAATGTGACAGGAAAGCGAATTCAGAGAATTGTTCGACTCTAATTGGCGAACTCGTGTAAATGCAATGAACGACACAATCCTACAATTTTTCGATAATGAGCGACAACAAAGTGCGTTTGCGAACGCAGTCTAAGCCAGCTGCATTTGTCATTATATTATCAATGAATTCGCTTAGCTTTGATCAATATCGCACTTAGAGTTTATTTGTTCTTGAGTGGAGTCATACTATTTTGAGCAAATAACAGTAAGACTTTCATAAGTAATCCCCCTTGGTCACAATACACTTTTGGCACTCGATTTTCCAATCCTCTTGATTTTTGACCTGACGTGCTTTTTTGGCTTCGATTCACCATTGCCACGAGATTATTCTGATTGTCTGCTTCCGGGTGGAATGCATAGATCCAAAACTCATCGCCAAAAAATTGTGTGATTTCGGAACTAATCGTGCTTTCCCTTTTTTTTTAGGCTCAAATGATCTTCAAAAATGTGTTTTACTGATCCTTTCAATATTCCAAAGATGTCAGTAAGATCTCTGACCTAGACGTGATTCGTTGTCAATGACCTTTTTTAGACCGTCGTCTCTTGACCCTCTTTGAATAATTTCTTCCAATCAAAAATACTTGCTCGCGACAAACAATTATCACCGAAGGCCTTTTTCAACAACCTAAATGTGATTAAGCACCCAAAATTTAATGGAACTTCTTTGTTGAAAAATTGTATTCGTCATAAAAATCGCCTAATACACTTTATGTACTTCAGAAAAACAAACGTATACCCTAATTAATATTTGGATGTGACATTTGGCGTAGATGTCACTGACAGTCATACTAATGTAGAAAATTTTTTTTCGGTGAATTAAATTGGTTTGAAAATAACTTCTAAATATCGGAAATAGCACCACACATGTTTTAAGGGAAAAGTCTGGTATTCAAATAAGAGGTTAGTTAGGTAAACCTACTAATCTAAATATACTATATAACGAATTTATTTAACCTTCATCTGTGTCATCATTGGATACGTTTTTCAACTTTTCTAATTTAATAGTCAAGTTTAGGTTAGTCGGGTAGGCCAATGAGCCACGCATTGACCACTTTGGATTTCGCTGATGCCTTGCTCTAGACATTTTCTGCAGTCTTCTCGATCTGAAAGCCTCATTCTGTGGGCGTGTTTCGCCACCAGACAATGACCAGTTAGTCTCTTCCATCAAGTGTAAGTAGGAGTTTTGTGAACTTCCGATCTACCGTTTTACACATGATTTTTGCACCCAGGTAGCTCGTTAAATCGGGTTTTGATTTTCTTTACCATGTTTCTGACCAGTTCGTCGTATAGACAATGCATGGCTTTCCGAATGTTGATCACGTTTTCGGGAGTTACCCGTACACCATTCTTGGCAATCTCGTCCACTATTTAATAACCCTCCATGTTTTTGTGTCCTGGCACCCAGTAGAAGTGAAGTTTCTTGCTTCTGGCAACACTTCCCACTGCTCTCCTGTTTCCCAAGAAACATCTGACCGATAAGTGATACAAGGTTACTTACTGCCTTTATTACTGTCACCAAAATATTTATGGCTTACTTACATAATTGAGGAAGTGTATAACCTAACTAGTTTTGTAGCAAATAGTTTATCCCAAATCTTAAACTCTTTTCCAGCCCTTTCAGCTTTCTTGGCTTTGAGCACTTATTCAGTGGAGAGAGAATGAATGAACGAATACGTCATTTAATACAAAAAAAGTCAGAAAAGTCTATCACGAAGTAAAACCTTTAGGTTTTCTCGACTATGTGGACAGTTTTGTAAGGTTAGCTTGCACTACTGAATATATTTCCTATGGCAAACGTGATTTTTTAGAGTAATACTAAAGCTACACATATCTATTTCATATGTACAAAATATTGTTTAGTCAATTAATAAATGACTGAGGGCATTTCTGGCCATCTAATATGTATGTATAATATATCTCCGTTCCTTATAAAATATAGACTGGTTGAAAGGTCCTGTGCGTTGTTCTACAATATATCTCATATTTGTGTTTGCTTTGAATTTCATTGAAATATGCTCACCACGCGTTCGTAAGCTCTATATATGTATATGTACATATGTAGATCTTAACTTTAATGTGTCATTCTGAAAGCGTTTGCTGGTACATTCATCCTGTCCATAAATGTCTTCCCCGCATATACCAAATACATATACAAGTATAATATATATCAGTGTGTGAGTTTATGCTCATTTATCTTATGTATGTATGACAGCACGTTTGTGACACTTTTATTGTAATGGAAATTATCATGCGATATCCTTTAGGATGTCCTCGGTCTCATCAGCTAGCGCAACGATATTCATACTCACTCTCAATTATGTACCTCATTCCACTCATTTCGTCTCTCCGACTCTCTTTCTCCTCCGTTCATGTGTGTTAAAAGTTGTTTTTGTTTTCAAATTGCACTCACACGGTATAGAAAATAAGGTTTTAGGGCGTTTCGTGCTGCATTTTTATCTCTTGCAAATTTTTTTAAAGTGAGTTTTGGTAAAATTTTTGACTAAGGTTATAAATTGTTTTTGCATTTTTGTTGGTGGATATACGAATATTGAGAGTTTAAAAGTGTAAAGTTTGAATTTTGTTGGTGTCGGACGGTGGCAAGCATTGTAAATTTTTGTTTATACAAAATTGAAGTGCCTTACACTTTAAATTACAGCTTAAAAAGTGCAGAGCGCTAATATACGTATGTATGTTTCAAATTTTAATAATGAATTTCCTCTTCTTTGTGCTATCAACATGACAAAATTACTAATGTGCCTTTAACCGATAAACCAGCAATCGATTACAGAGATATTAGTTTATATCTTTTGGAAAATATTTGTATCAGATAATTCATATCTCAATCATTATGGCATGATTGTATGACCTATTTAGTTTAATGCCCATTTACTATATGAACTTGTGTAGAAAATCCTAAAATGGCGGCAGCTGGTTTCAAACATATGTTGAATCTTTTCTAATCCTTTTTGGATGGCCCTCATTTCTTAGTTTTTCTTTATGTTCTTAATTTTTTACGAACAGTTGGCAATCTTTTAATCCTTATATACCCAATAATGATCCCATTGTTTCCATACTTAAGGGGGGAGCCTGCTTTGGAGGCCTCAAAAACTCGATTTTTTTGATTTGAGGATTTTTTTTGGGACGGAAAGAAATAATTGATTAAAGCGAAATTTCTTGAGCTTATAATTATATACATAAACATCATTCGGAAATTTTTTGCATACGAAATCTTTGATATTCTGCTTTTGGGAAGCAATTGCCCGATGCATTTCGCATGTACATTTGTCCGACGGCGCGCAGGATGCAGTTCGCAATTTCTTTCGGAAACAGAAAATTCAAAGAGATTAATATTTTCTAATAATTTATCTTCTAGTTGAACTAAAAAAATTCCACAAAAAAGTGTAAAATTTAAAAATATGTTCAAACTTGACTTTTCTTAGTTTAAATATAAGATAATTTAATGCCAAAGATAATAAACTCTGCCCCAATTCCATACGACGTTTAGTTTTTTTCTACCTGGCCGCCGATTAAGAAAAATCGTAGAAATGAAAAATCGAGAAATCGCGCATCAAAGTGTTCGCTTTCTGCCCAAGCGCTAATATATCTGCTAGACGGTCACTATTTCCCTTCTAGCTTCGAAAATATTTCGAATTCGCATCTATAACTTTGAGGACATATTGTTAGATTATCTAAAGAGATTTAAGCAAAAAAATCGATTTTTTGAAGCTTCTAAAGCAGGTTACTGCAATTCCATCGAGAATCTTTTCTACATTTGTTTAAAACATTGAGGCTAACTCAAATAGTGAGCCCAACCGTATATTTTTCTGCACTTGCAAGTATATCGGCGGTATGGTGCAACCAATCGAAGTCGTAGATCACTCCAACATTGATTACGGAAAAGTATTCCAAAATCAGTTATTGTTTCGTAAACTATTGATTCTGTGCGTGAAATGGTGTTGCAAGATCGTCATGTGACCTAACGTGAGATTGAAACAACTATAGGCATTAGTGGGACCAGCATATGTACATTCAATATTACATGAAAATTTGACTGTAAACAATAATTTGTGCTTCGAAACACGTCTAAGCCAGGGGCGAACGCAGGGGGGGGTTTTAGGGTGTTAAAACCCCCCCCAAACTAATTGAATTTTTAAATAATAGAATTTAATTCTACATAGTCATTTGAAAAATTGTAATTTGTTGGTTTCAAAGCAATCTTTCTGCCGACGATGTATGAATATGTAAAATAAATGCATACATTAGTCACTAACAGCGTTGCCGTTTTGATACAATTGTATCTTTTTTGGTACTTTTTTTTCTAAATTTTGTGATTTGATACTTTTTTGTTCACAAACGGCCTATTTTGATACTTTTCTGCTGATAGAATTTAATTTTTTGAAACTATGAAAATGTTAAACTAAAAACAAACCTATTGTACTATCTGGATAGTATTAAAGTTGTGGGAATGTAGGCCAATTAAAACACCCAGAAAAATATAAACTGGACACAGATATTTTTTTAATTTACTTCAAAGTAATGAGTTTGCCTTATAACTCTGTGGCTGCTAAACTGGATTTTTTTTAGATTTAAGGGGACTTGTGAGTCGAAAATGGACTTCTTTTGAAAATTAGTTCTGAACTGAAAAGTCACCAATAAGGTTTCTATTACTTTTTTTTAGAGTTTATTTTTAATCATAATAAAGGAAAAATAAAAACTCATTTATTATGACTTTTAGTTTTCGTTCCATGAGCAAACTGTTGTGAAATAAATTTTAATTAAAAAAAATTATGCTATTTGCAAAAAAATACTTGAGTGTCTTAACTAAAATGTCTATATTTTTAATAAAAACAACCAGAAAAAACTGGTCTGAATTAGATACACAACTTTACTTATTATTTGTTTTTCAAATGAAAATCTTTAAAACAACGGTTGTGCTTTTGATACTTTTTGATACTTTTTTTGCTTCGCAACATATCCTTAATTTTTTTTAGCTCGCGGCAACACTTGACGATCGTTTAAACTAACTCTGAGCAATCGTTTAAACTCATTTTTGAATCAGTTAAAACAATAGCCGCAGAATTAGATTTAGAAATCAAAATTCCGCGTTTGGCGAAACGGCAAACTAATCGCGACAATTATGAAGGCGAACCGGAAGAATATTACCGCAGATCAATTTATATACCGTTTTTAGATCATTTTTTGGACCAAATCCATGAACGATTTTTAAAAAATCGAGAGCTGCTTTCCAAAATTGAAAACATTTTGCCAAATAAATGCATAGATCTTGACGTTATTGCAGAAGATTGTTCGTGTTTTAGAAAAGCAAGGGTCCGCTGATGTAGAAGATCCCGATGATTTCGTTGCTGAATTTAGAATGTGGAAAAGGTTAAAAATCTTTTCTTCAGATTATATTTTCTAACTAAAATTTTGAATATATTTTCAGGAACTGGTTAAATCAAACAAAGAGATCCAAAACTTTTTTAGACGCGTTGAATTGTTGCGATGCAAAAATTTTCAAAACAGTGCATCGTTTTTAAAGATTGAATTTAAGCGTATGTAAGAATTTGTTAACAATATTACTATAGCTTTGGTGTTTGTACCGTTCCTTCGAGCAATAATATCTGCCGAGTTTCGTGAAAATATCGTGTCAAATAAGAAAGTTTCACATACAAGGATATGATTTCATTCGTTCAGTTTGTTTTGCAGCCAAACGCTTAAGTGGTTCGATATCAACAGTTCCGACAAAATTGCAGTTTCTTAAGGAAAACGTGTGCAAATTTTCTAATCGATATCTCCAAACCGGTACAAACTAGGTTGCGTATATACAGAGAGACGAATAGACAGAAGGACAGTAAACAGACACACATGGACATGATTAAATCAACTCAACTAGTCTGATTTTGATTATCTTCAGGCAGGTGCTAAATTAGATTGGAATAACATAAATGATAAATTAAAATCATTTTTTTATAAACAACAACCACTCCCTTTCGCCTCATAACACTGTGTTAAGTCCAATTCCTACCACCCTAATGTTTAAATGCAATTACTAATACTTGTACATATATGCTTTTAATTTAACCGCGTTTGTATTTTTGTGTATTTTTTATGAGCTGCCTCCACAAGCCCACTCCTGTCAATACGGGAATGCTAAAGCTAATGCACATGCGTGCAACGTGGTGCACATAGAAGCACATTCCAGTTGTGAGTTGGTATAGATACCAGTATGTTTTTGCAACCACTGCGCCTGAGGGTATGCAACACAAGTGCAGCGACTGGTCGTTGTATTTGTTGATATATGTATGTGTTTATGACCATTTTCTAGGTCAAAATTTTTTATTGCGACGAAGAAATGCTTATGTATCGGCACCATATGTATATAAGTATAAGTATATGCATATGTACATATACTTATATATTAGTACAAGTTATGTGATTGTGGCAATTTCCGTCACTGCCCGATGTGGCGTTGCAGCGTGTGTGGCGAAAAGGAAATAGTGATGAATTTATTAAATTCTAACAAATATATTTTTTAATACTCTATGCATCGGCATATATAAATCTTGGCACATATTTGGCAGTGTATTAGAAATGAATTTCTATATTAGGCGTAAAATAAAATGGATCTATATCTCAAGTTTTTAAATATGCAATAATTTGTACTGAATACTGTTACACATGCGGCTAAGGATATTGGTAATTAAATATTTCACAAGTTTTAGGAACATCTTCATATAGAATACACAGAAACATATGATTTTTATGCGAGTTGTTGAGCTAAGTAAAATAAGAAATTACAAAACTAACCATCAAAATTGGCTTTACTGTAATTCAACATGTATTCATAGTTTGCATATGGTTAAACTAATTTTTGAAATGATTTTTTTTTGTTTTTTAATCTGCGAAAAGCTGAAGAAAACATTTGATGCCGAGTGTACAGCAAATGACCCATCCCTCGACATCTTGCTTGCTCAAATAATTTCGATTCCTTGCTAAGCCACAATTTGATTCTGTTTCGCTAGAATCGCGCTGAACGATCACTATTGACATCGCAAACCAACGAAATACGGCGGTTCAAGATACTGTTTCTTCATCAAAAGTCATTTAATCTTATTTTTAAGATTTGGTATTTTTTAAGTATGGGTGATCGGATCAGGACTGGTATTTTATGGGTTCACATCAACACCTTTAACGTTATATCTTTATACCCGGGACCTGGGACGTTACTTAATCCGCCGATATCGAACCACTATTTTGCGTATATAGCTGACTTAAAAACTTAATGATTGAGTACTTGTGGTTGTATGGGAATTTTTTGTATTTGAAAAGATATATATACCAGGCTTGACGTGGTTTATTTCACACAGTAACGGTACAATCTCAAAAACAATTGTTCAGATTGGACCGCCATAGCAAATGGTTGACATAAAAACTGACAGATCAAACTCAATTATTGATATTATTTTACCCTTTTGTGCTTCTTCTTCTTTATTGGCGTAGACACCGCTTACGCGATTATAGCCGAGTTAACAACAGCGCGCCAGTCGTTTCTTATTTTCGCTATGTGGCGCCAATTGGATATTCCAAGCGAAGCCAGGCCCTTCTCCACCTGGTCCTTCCAACGGAGAGGAGCTCTTCCTCTGCCTCTGCTTCCCCCGACGGGTACTGCATCTAATTCTTTCAGAGCTGGAGCCAGCGTAGCCGCTGTCTTTTAATTCGCTGAACTATGTCAATGTCGTCGTATATCTCATACAGTTCATCGTTCCATCGAACGCGATATTCGCCGTGGCCAATGCGCAAAGGACCATAAATCTTTCGCAGAATCTTTCTCTCGTTGTTGTCATCGTCCAAGCCTCTGCACCATATAGCAGGACGGGAGTAATGAGTGACTTATAGAGTTTGATTTTTATTCATCGAGAGAGGACTTTACATTTGCTTTGCTTCCTTGTCCAGTCTGGAGAAAGCAGAACTAACAGCGTGGGTGTTGAGGTCGTTGATATCTATAACATCGGCCTATGACAGCAGCTGTACACTCTTATAAAAGATTCTACCTGCTCGACTAAATTCTGCAGCTCGAATTATTTTCTCCAGCAGCAGGTTGAAGAAGTCGCATGATAGGGAGTCGCCTTGTCTGAAACCTCGTTTGGTATCGGACGGCTCGGAGAGGTTCTTCCCGATCCTGACGGAGCTCTTGGTGTTGCTCAACGTCAGTTTACACAGCCGTATTTGTCTTGCGGGGATACCAAATTCAGACATCGCGGCATAAAGGCAGGTCCCTTTCGTGCTGTCGAAAGCAGCTTTGAAATCGACGAAGAGGTGGTGTGTGTCGATTCTCTTTTCACGGGTCTTTTCCAATATTTGGGGCATGGCGAATATCTGGTCGGTTGTTGATTTTCCATTGTTTAAAGCCATACTGATAATATCCAATCAGTGGATTGGGCGGAGCACACTTAAATTCCAATCGTTGGGCATGCTTTCGTCCGACCATATTTTATCGTGGGAAGGGACTTTGCTTGCACTTGGTGTGAATTTATAAAGAGAAGAAAGTGCTGACGCTCTAATGTTGAATCGGCCAAAGTGACACGATTATAAAAAATTAATAATATGCTACAGTTTGTATTGAAAAAAAAATTGGTTAAAAATGGGTTTAGTAAAACGGTTAAAATTCTGAGAAAGAAATATCAATCAATAATCTGAGGTTATCTTCGATATCTGGCCAATACATACGCAGTGAAGTTGGAGGCAATGCTTACGGTCTGCTCATGATTTTAAGATATTGGAGCTAGACTCAGCATCACCATGCGAATAGTATAATACTCAACCTTGTTAAGAAGCTTAAGATTAATTGACAAAGCGACCGAGAATTCGGAGATTCATTAAGAATTAAAAACAACGTTTTTATTATTTAGAAGAGTAGAATGGACCAATGGTGTTATGATCGACAGTTCCTACGGCGAAGACTACATATTCACCGACCGATCGATGGGTGATTTAAGGACAGGAGTAGGCTTTGGCTTCAAACTAAATGACTACAAATCAGTATTTCAAGCTGAAATGTTTGGCATAACAGACGCTGCCAAGTAGGCTCCAAACAGCAAGTCCATATATCTTCTAGTGGACAGCCAAGCGGCAACTAATACTATCCTGGGCATTGTATCCTCTAATCTGACCCAGACCATTTAGCTCCTACAGGGGTTATTAAAAGCAATTTACTCGGGAGGAACCCTCTGGTCTTGGAACACTAGCAACACCTTGCATTTCACAAAGTTACTGTGGGGTAGTGTTAAAGGTGGACAGGCCAAAAAGACTCAAAAGGTTCTACTTCTAGGGACTGAGTTGTAGGGGTCTTCACAGGGCACCTAAATTTAAGGTACCACCTTTAAAAAGTGGAAAAGTGAATGTGGCGCACATTATCCATGTGAATATCCAAATGGGAAAGCACATATTCCACGTCTGCCAATGCTCCAACTTAAGACACTTTGGGCAGCTGTGGTGCAAATCAGGTTTCTTACTAAATCCACTGAGTTAGTGAATACATATGGCTTAATGATAGTTAAAGTGTGGCGGTCTGCCGTCTGGTGCTATTGCGTCTCCCTTTTCAACTAACCAGCAACTTTAACATTATTCTTATAAAGTTTATAACTTGTTGTCGATTTTTAGTACACAATTCTCGGCAAATTTGAACAAAACCGAAATCTAATTTATTTTTCATCCATCTCTTTGCAGTTTTGCCGCTTGTACGCAGCACATACACTAAACTAAAATAAATTACGCGTCAATAAATGGTTATAAATCAACTAAAAACACATATCGGTGCACACAATAATATTATAAATATAAATTAAAAATAATATATAAACACATATACATATATACGAACTAATGTAAAATTAGTGAAAAAAATTTCGAACGTTTTTGCTGGATGCTCTTTGAAAATATGGAAAAAAGGCGAGTGGGTCAAGTGCTGACAGCTAATTGGGTACAACAGTCCAAGTATTACAGCATGGCGAGCAGGTGTGCGTAAATTACAACTCGACATATATAGTACATATACATGTGTAGTTTGATTGTGAGTGTGAAAATTATTAGAGAAAAATATAAAGCACTCAGTTGGAGGCGTTGAATAAAAAATTACCTTGAAAACGCAGTGTAAAACACATAAAAACCCGCACAAGTGCAACAACAAACAATATAAAACAACAACAACCAAGCGCAACACCACCCGCTGCGCAACTAAATATGAGAATTACACAGTTCACTCGTTCAGATTTTTCGCTTGTTTGCTGCATGTGAATGGTCGCGCACACATTTACTCTGACATTTACGCATTACGTATACGCACCGGTGAGCGTGGCATTACAGACCACAGGGCCAGTGCGTGTCGAGTGACAAAAGCTAGATAATAAACAACGTAAGAACAATAAAAACAATCAAATAAACAACAGGCCAATAAAAATACAATAAAATAGTCAACAACAACAACAAAAAACAGCAGTTCACTAATTATCCACATATGTACGTGTATGGCTGGTGTTGGATAATGACACAAATGCCCAACATCAACAACAAGCATAACACAAAGAAAGCAACTATAAATTGAAAGCAAAAACAACAGCAACAGCAACAATTGGCCGCTAAAAGGCACAACAAATCATCTTCATCAACGCTTACAAGCGCTCAGTGTCCAAAAGGCCTACTGTCTATGCGA
Organism: Bactrocera tryoni; assembly: GCF_016617805.1. Classification (NCBI taxonomy): domain Eukaryota; kingdom Metazoa; phylum Arthropoda; class Insecta; order Diptera; family Tephritidae; genus Bactrocera; species Bactrocera tryoni. The sequence continues at coordinate 48,508,081 of NC_052500.1, read as the reverse complement.
ACAAAGCAACAATAAGCGGCCGTAAATAAAGCGTCAAAAGCAATTTGCCAAAACTATAAAAAGCGCATATCGCGAAAGCGCGAACTGACAACAAAAAAACACTCATATACATATACATATATTGTGTAAAAATAGTGTTCCAGCGCATATATTTGAATTATCAACACATAAAACAAACAAAAAAAAGCACAATAAAAAAAGCAGAAATCATACACACACACAAACAAACACTTCCGCATTTGCCGCGACACGCGACGCTACGTCATAATGGAGCGCAAACATTTGGGCGCTCTGGCGCTTTGCTTGTTTGTTTTGCTGTTTAAACTAAATATTTTCGCTGTGGTCGCCGAACAGGATGAGGATATCCCACATAATGAGTAAGTTTGTTGTAAATACGTATGTACTTTTACATGAAACTTTTATTACTTACTTGTTCTATTATTATCTGATTGGTTTTGTAGTGTATAATTTAAATATGAGGACATTATCAGACAATAAATAATTTAATTATTGAAAAAATACTGCAATAATTAATGCTAAAAATAATATTTATAAGTATAAGTGGAGTACACACATATGTATGTATGTATATGTAATAATAATGGTTCTAGAAAATTTTAAAATGCTTTATTTTATTTGACAAAAAAAATTAGGAGATGAGTACATATTGTATGTATGAACTTGTAAAATGTGATTTCTTTATAAAAAAAATATTTGAATAGGTGGCAACACTTTTCCAAAATATATCCAAATTTGTTTATATGATTTTAATATTTTAACAATGCCATAATTTAGTAAAATAATTTTATTTATCAAAAAATTTGAAAAAGTGGCAACCTTGTTTGAAATTATTTTACGCTAAAAGCCTTTTTGAACGCCTTAAAGTTCTAATATTTCAAACTGCTGGCAACACGTCGACAAAATAACTAAACTTTATCCTCTTGCTAGCCATAATTTAACATTGCCTTTATTTCATTAAACGAATTGAATGACAAAAGTAACAAAATTTCTAAAATTTCTTAGAAATATTTTAATACATAATTTTTTAAATATTTTTCGTTTTTTATTTTGTTATCAAAACATTGTATAGATATTTATGTACATACAAGGTCTGTCGCAAAAGAAACACGACTGTTAAAAAAACAACAAAAAATTAATATTTTTCAAAAGTTATATTCTTTTATTCAAAGTAGTTTCCTTGTGCGTCGATACAACGTTTAGCCCGGTCAATTAGCATTTCAAATGAGTGTTTAAGGTGTTTTTCGGAATGCTCTTAAGAATGTCGGTCCTCACCTTTTGGATAGCTGAAATGTCCTGAAACCAGTGTCCTTTCATGGGAAAACAAAGTTTTCCAAATAGGTAAAAATCACAGGGTGCCAAATCAGGTGAGTAGGGTGAGTTATTAATGGTTAATATGGAGTTTTTTGTCAAAAAATCAGTGAGAAGCGTCGACCGATGACACGACGCATTATCGTGCAACAGGCGCCTGGACCCTGCTCCACGGTATTGTGATCGAGTACGACGAATGCGTGACAAAAGACGCTTCATAACACCAAGGTAAAGTACAGCATTAATCGTTTGGCCAGGTGGGACGAACTCTCGGTGTACAAAACCCTCGGAATCGTAAGAACAAATCAGCATTGTCTTTATTTTTGACTTCTGATGATGATGAGATGACCGACTTCTGATCGTCACACAATTCCTCACGACCTTCTTGGAATCGCTTAAACCAATCATGCACATTACTAGGGGATAGGCACTGATCACCATAAACTTTTTTCATCATTTGAAATGTTTCAGTAAACGTTTTCCCAAGTTTAAAACAAAATTTAATATTTACTCTTTGCATTTTACGACCGATGACCAAAAGCTGCTGTCACTTTTTGATCGATAACATCGATTGTAGTTATCCAATTGTCTTAAAATTTTTACGAAATGTCAACAAGAGATCATACTTTTTATTTCATATACCCACCAATAGGTGGCGCCACCAGAAACAATTATATTTAAAAAGTTCTGTTTCTTTTGCGACAGACCTGTTTTTATTAAAATATTTCATATTAAATTTATCCAAACATTTGAAACAAGTGGCAACCTTGTTTGAAAATATTTGAAGCTTCGAGCCCTTTTGCACCATACTAATTTCGCACTCATTTTTGCTGTGTTTTTTATCTTAATAATTTTTTGACTTAAATATTTCAAACTGGTGGCAACACTTCTCAAAAATAATTTTGTCAAAATAAGAAAATTTGCAACTTTTGGCACTCATAGTTTAATATTGCATTTATTTTATCAATGCAATTGAATAACAAAACTGAAAAATGTGGCAATATTTTGCAAAAGTATTTTACACTACAACTCCTTTTAATATTTTCCATCCTTCTAAATATTTTTGACTTAATATCCATATTATTATGTGTTTTACCTTATTACGCTTTACTACGTAATTTTTAAAAACAGGTGGCAACGCTTCTCCTAAATTAGTTTCAACTTTTTGATTTGTGGTACCTGTGTTGTACATGTTCTCAAAGTTATGAAATTTTCATGGCTTAACAGTTTCAATAAGTGATCGAATTTAGTTCAAATATGCGCCATTTCGTTCGATAATCTGTTTCCATCTAGACGGCAAGTTGTAATCGCTTGGCGCTATGTCCGGGCTATGTGGTGTATAAAACCTCCAATCCGAGCTCCCGTAACTTTTGACGAGTCATCAACGAACTGTGTGGTCTGGCGTTATCCTGGTGGAACACTACACCCTTCCTGTTGGCCAATTTTGGGAGCTTCTGGTCGATCGCCTGATTTAAGCGGTGCAGTTATTCGCAGTAGATGGTAGAATTAAGCGTCTGGCCATATGGGAGCAGCTCACAGTGGCGATACCTTTCCAATACCAGTAAACACACAGCAAAACCTTCCTGGCCGTCTATCCCTGCTTGGCCACTGTTTCACTGTTTGGGATGATTCACCGTCCTTCGACCACCACCGTTTTCGCTTGATTATGTCGTATGTGATCGATTTTTCGTCGCCAGTCACCATCCGCTTCAAAAATGGGTCGAGTTCGTTCCGTTTTAGCAGCATATCGCAGGCGTTGATTCGGTCCGGAAGATTTTTTTGCGTCAAATCATGCGGCACACAAGCATTAAGCTTTTTTGTGTATCCAGTCTTCTGGAGATGGTTTAAAATGGTTTGGTGACTAACTCCCATCTTCTGGGCGATGTCACGAGTTTCATAGTAAAAGCTTGCTATTCCATTTTTTTATTTTGTTTACATATGTGTATACATATATTTATGGGTGTAGGCATAAATGGATCACATCTTATAAGCATTTTCTATGTGCTGTCAACTTAACCGAACTCCATGAGTGAACTGCTTACGTTTTTGTTATCAAAGAATTTGGAACACGAATCAGTGATGTGGATAATTGTTATATTCATAAGCGCATATTTTGGCAATCTGGAAAGCATATGCTCATATATATACATATACGTATATATATATCCGCTCATCATATATTGGATATATAAGCGATGTTGGAATACATTTGTATTGGTATAAACATAGTCAGTTAACGCATAAGCGGAGTACATGCCCAGTGAGAAAATTTGGGGTAAAGTCAATTCATAAAGAGATTGAACTCCGTTAGCGTGAGTCAACTTTCACCTATTCGCGAAAAAACTTGAGAGATATGTGACAAAATATATCCACAGTTTTCAAATAAAGTATTCCATTTGATATATCTACTCACCAGATTATTTGTTGGAATGATCAGTGTCGGTTCCTTCTATTAAGTAGTAGGATTAAAATTTTAATGTTCCTTGGAATTCGCTTCGCGTTTATACTTTATTATGCGGTTAGTATGGATGCTAGATGTAAGAGCGGCCTATACTGTATAGGCAGCCGCAAAGCTAATAAGCTTTCTGGGCGAGTTATGCTTAAAACAGTCCTTTCTAGTACAGTTACGAAAAAATCTGATTACATGACTTGATTACGTCTAATCACTTTTACTGCCCTCGGAGCGACATGTGTAGCTCACGAGAAATTGTGAATTGAATAGCACTCTCGATACAGATGGTAAAAGAATGGGCCGCTATACCGTTAAAATTATATAATTATAGTTCATATCACTGTAAACCCAATCTCCAAATCTGTCAGTTAATGAAGAAGGATGTTCTGGACTTTTCGTATCACCTTTAAAAATAATACGTAGCTTTTTTTGAAGGCAAGGTGCAAAAAATTAGTAATTCTCTATAGTTAGTCTATATAATAAACAATTTACTTAAGCTAAATTTTGGAATAACCCTTTACTCTTGAGTTTTGTTTAACAAATGCAGGAATCTACAATTTACCCCAGATTTTTTGTTATAAAAACATGTCATTATCTATCGAGAGGCTAGCGGTTTGACAATTGTTCGCAGACTGAGCTCGAATCTAGATCCATTTTTATCTTGTTTTAAAACAGACATACAGATAGGGCTACGTCTACTCAGTGTCTCGAAATCTAAAACCTTAAGGAAAAATATGACTCTCCTAGAGAGGCTTTGCCTACACAGCAGAATCTATTTTCCAAAGTGCTTTCCGCACATATTCTTTCTTTCATTTATAAGTCTTTGTATTTATGTATGGCCGTAATTCACACGTTGACTTTCGTCTAATACTTGTAGTTCAATAGCTCAAAAAGTGAGAGATGAGCACTGACTACATGTGCTCATTTTTGTTTGACTCCCGACACGTGTGCATGTAAGGCACGATGCTCTTACTTGTAGACGAGATACTTGGAACGTGTAAGTAGAGTGAAAAGCAAATAATGAATTATAGGAATTATTAAGATGACAGAGAAAGGGATAATATGATGAGCGTGCTGGGAGCGGTGTACGGTGTGGTGTCAGCGCGGAGGCACTGAAATACGGCCATAATTAGTGACAAGTGTATTAAGGCTGTTTGGGGATTATATATATTTTGTGTCTGTTTTATTCGGTTTGCTTCTTTGTTAGCCAAAGCAGTGGCTTATGAGCGCAGCGCTTCGCTTGAAGGATGTTTTTGGAGCACACAAAGATGGCTCGTCATGCATGAGCGCGTGCATATGAGTACACAAAGTACATATATACAGTCATATGTATGTACTTCATGCATATGTAATGTTAATGTGTTTGAATTTTTGGCTTTTAAGTAACTTTTTTGTTTATAAACCTTTGAGCATAGAGTCCTTGGCATGTGCGTGTGCATGTATATGTGTGTATATATGTGTTTTACTTAGCTACTTTTACTTGCGCATTAAATCAAATACTTTCATGTTTCGGCCAACAAACACAACAACACAATTTGAAATTTAAACTGCTCTGTTAGGTGTGCTCATGTCATTGTCAGCTCTGATACGTGCTAATTTGGTCGAGTCATTTGTTGTATTGTATGCTCTTATAGAAACATGGCCATCTCTTACTTTGAAGGTAGCTTGACATTAGATGTTAACCGTTAGACTTTTGTAACAATTTAAACACTCGTTTTTACTTATAATGGCAAGCAGAAGAAACTGTTCTGCGGAATGGTGGGAAGTTCGAGGGATTTTTTTTAGACATGTGATTTTCTAGAAGAACTAGAACGCATATAATTTAAAGTTATGACCAAGTATTTAGCTGTATTATAAAGATAAGGGCTTGCAATTATGTATTAAAATTTATTTCGGGCAAGAAATGGCCCGACTGGCTCGTATAAATTCCAATTTTCGACCACTTTTTGCAGCAATTGAAGCCGTATGTCAGCAATAACCTGCTGAATATTCACTACCAAGAAATCGCACGATCATGTAGGATATGCCAGGAGATGTAATGCGCTCGACAAAAGTTGACTTAAATAATGGGTTGCTTTGTATCAGCTACCAGCGTGTTGCAATTGAAGTTCGTCCACATAAACAACTTCCAATTCAGTCCCATAAAAACTATTAATGATGGCATTATAAAGTTCCCGATTGACTGTAACAAAATAGGTGGCTTCATGTTTTAAAAATTATGGGTCAAAGATTCCCTCTGTCGATAGAGAACACCAAACTGTTACTTTTTGTGGATTTGTGGATGTAACAACGTATCAACAGTGACTTGTGATCATCACTCCAAATCATCACTCCAAATACAAAATATCGTTTTGGCCGCACTCATCGAACCTGTGACGGACTTGATGGTCGCTCGGTTTCAATTCTTGTATGGGTTGCATTTTGTAAGCCTGAGATCAGAATCCCCCCTGCAAAAACTGAAAGAATTTAAAACACAAGTTTTTCAATAAGAGCGATAAAAAATCTGTTTTTAATAAAACAAAACCGGTTTGAGATTTCAATGAAGTTCTTAATTCCTGTGATACATGTGTGTACATTCGATGCCATTATGTACGGAACTCGTTCTCTTTTTCATGCCGACCACGGGCCCGCTTGCAGAGTTCCAGACGCTGAACCCAATTTTCGAAGGTTTTTAAGCATAAATCGGCCGATACTGCTGCCGATATTTGTAAGCTCTTCATCAATGGTCAATGGCCTTTTGGTCTTGACTTGTGGCGCCGTCCTATTGGAACCACATATTGTCCTAGTCCATATTATCCAATTCGGTTATCATTGAGTGGTAGCGATTCCTAGTACGTGTATATTGTTGCCTGACTAATAACGCATATTTTGCTTATTGACGAAGCCATTTAGCCAGAAATGAGGCTCATCGTATAAGATGATTTTTCGATGAAAATCTGGATCATTTTCAAGTTGTTGCTCAGCTCAGCACAATTCACGAACATACGACCATACTGGTGGTTAAGCGGCTTCAGTTCTTGCGTTAAGTTGATCTTGTAAGGGTGTAGGCCAAGATCTTTTCGAAAAATTCGGCACAACTACGTCACAGAGACTGATTTGGGTCTTCTTAAGCTGATGTGCTAGCGGCAATATTAATAATTTCGAGTAGTTGTTGGATCGTATATCTTTCCATGATGAAATGGCAAACCTTTCTGAAGAGAAATGTCGAAAGAGGATCTTTAGCTGTTCCTATTGGTCTACTTTTGTAGAGTCCCGATTGAAGACATCGTTACTATACTTGTAAATGTTCGAGTAAATGAAGTGAAATGGAATATAAATGTAGAGACAATTCTGCTCGAAATGTATGTTGTTAGTTTTACTGGGATGACAAAGGTCCACCTAAAGTCAAAAAAGCGAATTGTGGAAATCAGAAACGATATGCTTACCAACGAATCCAAACTATCTGATCTTATTAGAAGGAAATGGATCCATGTCTCATCGCCTTGAGTTAATGGTGATTTTAGCCTATTTTGAGGACGTTGTATTGTAATATACTACTGTGATCAAATAGAAAGGTGAATTTTGTCCATTTCATCTCCTTCAAAGTAATCCCCTCCCGCTGAAATAAACTTAGGCCAACGAATTTTCCAGTCGTCATAGCACTTGGAAAATTCATCCGTTATGATGGCCATTACAGCCTTAATCGATTCAGCTTTTATATCCTCAATTGAGTCAAAACGGTGTTCTCAAAGTGATCATGTGAATTTGCTGATTAGCCAGAAGCTACACGAAGGTAAATCAGGCGAATTCGATTGGTGCGGCCCGATATTAGTTGAAAATGTGGCGAAATGTTGACGAATAAACAATACAGTATGAGATGGTGCTTTATCGCAATTTTTTGTTCAATAAATTCAAACATATTAGAAATCAAAGAATTCACTTTTAGAGCCTCACAAAACGACGCGTATCTCAAATACTTCTTCTTCTTTACTGGCGTAGACACCGCCTACGCGATTATAGTCGAGTTAACAACAGCGTGCCAGTCGTTTCTTCTTTTCGCTACGTGGAGCCAATTGGATATTCCAAGCGAAGCCAGGTCCTTCTCCACTTGGTCCTTCCAATGGAGTGGAGGTCTTCCTCTTCCTCTGCTTCCACCGGCGGGTACTGCGTCGAATACTTTCAGAGCTGGAGTGTTTTCGTCCATTCGGATAAAAACTTGTCCAGTCTGGAGTGTTGAGGCCGATGATATCAATATCATCGGCGTACGCCAACAGATGTACACTCTTATAGAAGATTATACCTGCTTGATAAAGATCTGTAGATCGAATTATTTTCTTCAGCAGTGGATTGAAGAAGTTGCACGATAGGGAGTTGTCTTGTCTGAAACCTCGTTTGGTATCGAACGGCTCGAAGAGGTCTCTCCCGATCCTGACGGGGTTTTTGGTGTTGCTCAACGTCAGTTTACACAGCCGTATTAGTTTTGCGGGGATACCAAATTCAGACATCGTGGCATAAAGACAGCTCCTTTTCGTGCTGTCGAAAGCAGCTTTGAAATCGACGAAGAGGTGGTCTGTGTCGATTCTGCTTTCACGGGTTTTTCCAAGATTTGGCGTATGGTGAATATCTGGCCGATTGTTGATTTGCCAGGTCTAAAGCCACACTGATAAGGTTCAATCAGTTTGTTGACGGTGGGCTATAATCTTTCACACAATACGCTCGATAGAACCTTATACGCGATGTTGAAGACGCTAATCCCACGGTAGTTGGCGCAGATTGTGGGGTCTCCTTTTTAATGGATTGGGCATAGCACACTTAAATTCCAATCGTTGGGCATGCTTTCGTCCGACCATATTTTACAAAGAAGCTGATGCATGCTCCTTATCAGTTCTTTGCCGCAGTGTTTGAATAGCTCGGCCAGCAATCCATCGGCCCCCGCCGCTTCGTTGTTCTTCAGGCGAGTAATCGCTATTCGAACTTCTTCATGGTCGGACAATTGAACGTCTGCTTCATCGTCATCGATTGGGGAATCGGGTTCGCCTTCTCCTGGCGTTGTACGTTCACTGCCATTCTGCTGCAGACTGGAGAAGTGTTCCCTCCATAATTTAAGTATTCTCTGGGCATCGGTGACTAGATCACCTTTGGGGGTTCTACAAGAGTATACTCCGGTCTTGAAACCTTCTGTAAGCTGCCGCATTTGTTCGTAGAATTTTCGAGCATTACCCCTGTCGGCCAGCTTATCAAGCTCTTCATACTCACGCATTTCGGCCTCTTTCTTTTTCTGTCTGCAAATGCGTCTCGCTTCCCTCTTCAACTCTCGGTATCTATCCCATCCCGAACGTGTTGTGGTCGATCGTAACGTTGCGAGGTAGGCAGCCTGTTTTCTCTCCGCTGCGACACGGCACTCCTCGTCGTCAGCTGTTCTTTTACACTTTCCGAAAACCAATGGTTTCGGTTGCAGCTGTACGTAAGGAGTTTGAAATGCCGTCCTACAGTTCCCTTATACCGAGTTGTTGACGAGTGCTCTCAGAGAGCAGGAGTTCAAGCCGAGTAGCAAATCGTTCGGCTGTCTGTTGTGATTGCAGCTTCTCGACGTCGAACCTTCCTTGTGTTTGGTGGCGTGCGTTTTTTGCTGTACAGAGGCGGGTGCGAATCTTAGTTGCAACAAGATAGTGGTCCGAGCCGATGTTAGGACCTCGGAGCGCACGCAAATCTAAAACACTGGAGACGCGTCTTCCGTCTATCACAACATGATCGATCTGGTTGGTAGTTTTTCGATCCGGAGACAGCCAGGTAGCTTGATGAATCTTCTTATGCTGGAATCTAGTACTACAGATAACCATATTTCGGACCCCGGCGAAGTCTATCAGCCTCAACCCATTTGGGGATGTGTCGTCGTGGAGACTGAATTTACAGACCGTAGTGCCAAAGATACCTTCTTTGCCCACCCTGGTGGGGGCAGCCCTCATAAGTGCGCTCCAAGCACTCATAAAAGGCATCTTTGGGCACATCGTCCTCTCTTCCGTCGGGGCGTGGGCGCAGATCAGCGATATGTTGAACCTCGCTTTGATGCGGATTGTGGCTAGACGTTCATTCACCGGAGTGAATGATAGTACTCGGCGACGGATTCTCTCTCCCACCACGAATCCCACTCCAAACTTGCGCTTCTTTATATGGTCACTGTACTGAATGCCACTAGGGCCTACTCGTCTCTGTCCTTGTCCCGTCCATCGCATTTCTTGGACGGCGGTGATGTCGGCCTTTATTTTCACGAGGACATCAACCATCTGGGAAGCGGCACCTTCCCAATTAAGGGACCGGACAACCTCACAGCATAGACGCCAATAGGGCAATGGCCTGTTAAAAGCCCAACAACTAGGGAGAAAGGCTAGTCTTATTGAGGGCAAAGAGGTCACTCTTGAGCCAAAAGGCTTTTGCGACAGCGCAAGTACCGATGGTGGCCCAGCTCTGGCTAAGCTTCCGCGAAGCTATCTATTAATATATAAATATGGGGGCTAAGGAAAGTATTTATCCGATTCAAACATTTGTAGCACACAGACATACTAGTATCAGGAAAGAATTTTCTCTAAATTCCAATTATATATTTCATACATTCACCGACATTTTCAGTTAAAAGTAAACTATAAGCACTGGGTCCACATATTCAGGACCTAGGGTTTTGAACAGTTTTGGCTCGATTTGGGCAATCTTTTGTCATCAGATGACACCCCCATTATTCGTGCAAAATTTTATTTTTATACAGTAATTCGTTCATTGATTTGTATACTGGAAAGTGAAGAATCAAATGGAATTAAAATTTGTGTTATATGGGCGTCGTAGTCCGACTTTCACACTGTAATATAAAAATGTCAGAGGAATGTCACGTCCCAAATTTGGTAGAAAGCGGTCTATCGGGTCTCGAGATATTTCACCTAAAAATGGGTGGTGCCGCAACCACAGTCCAATTTTGACACCGGCTCCGATAAAGCCTTCTCATACCATCTCGAGAGTAAAATTTATTGTCTCTGTCGTATTTAGTTATAATATTAGGTTGCCAAATCCCCTGCGCCGTCTCGTTCATTAATCTGTTTCCATCTAGACGGCAACTTCATAATACCCCCTCGTAGAAGCCCTTCTCCTTATTTGCGAAGAACTCGGACAGCCCTTAGCTTCTGACGAGTCATCAACGAAGTGTGTGGTCTGGCATTGTCCTGGTGGAACACTACACCCTTCCTGTTGGCCTATTCTGGAAGCTTCTGGTCGATCGCCTGATTCAAGCGGTGCAGTTATTTGCAGTAGATGGTAGAATTAATCGTCTGGCCATATGGGGGCAGCTCATAGTGTCGATTCCTTTCCAATACCAGTAAACACACAGTAAAACCTTCCTGGCCGTCTATCCCGGCTTGGCCACTGTTTCACTGTTTGGGATGATTCACCGTCCTTCGACCACCACCGTTTTCGCTTGATATTGTCGTATGTGATCCATTTTTCGTCGCCAGTCACCATCCGCATCAAAAATGGGTCGAGTTCGTTCCGTTTTAGCAGCATATCACATCGCAGTTGATTCGGTCCAGAAGGTTTTCTTGCGTCAAATCATGCGGCACCCAAACATCAAGCATTTTTGTGTATCCAGCCTTCTGCAGATGGTTTAAAATGGTTTGGTGGTTATGCCAAGACCTTTCAAAGATGTATGTTATTGCCAGATACGAGCTCTGTAGCGCTTTAGACATATTTGACAACCTAATATTATTATTTATCCATAGAGAGCGGGGTTATCATCCGACTCCATTCTTTTTCATACTGTCTGTAAGAGTTCTAATAGTATTTGCGCCAGGCGAATTTGGTTATTGTAGCTTTAGTGGTTTAGGAAATATGTATATTAAACTTATTGGAGTGCAGAGCACAGCGCACTCTTTCAAACGTTTAATTTTTAGAGTTTTATATCTTAATTTAATGCCAAGTTGTGGTACTTTAAACTTTTTCGGTTAAAAGCAATTTGTGAGCAATACACTGATCCGATATGCCCATCAACGAACTCTACCTTCCTTTTATGCAAAGGATTTCAACTCATCATCCTGATCACTTTTACATATGTATAACTCAATAACTAACTCGATCAGTTACACATATGTGATACATACTTCTGTTAGGTGAACAAATTTGTTATACTCTGTAGCAACACGTTGCAAGAGCATAATTAATCACTTCAAGCTGAAAGCTTCTTAAATGCAGGCAACCATCTTCGTTCAATGTGTCGATAATTCTTAAGCTCTCTATGCAGAATGCATATATGGAGACCAAGAAACTAATTGTTTTTTGGAGCGCTGAATACCTGAATAAAGTTAGATATGTATTTACAGAATGCCAAGATTGATGATATTTGTGTATAGCTGTCAAGCGGCTTAAATCACAATTTGTGCGAGTTCTAGCGTGAAGCATGTTTCGTATGATTTTTTTTCTTCTATATGCATTACGTCTATATAGTACATGCGTTTAGCTAACTCTTGTGCTACAAAATAACGGTATCGTAAATTTTTTGTGCGTGCAAGCGTATCTAATGGATTCATAATAGGATTTCGCATTTTTTCGCGCACGCGCACCCATTCGCACGTACAACACAGTAAGCCCATCCACATGTAAACAGCGTAAGAGTGCTATATAGCCAACATTCGTAAGAGTTAATGTCGTAATTTTTGAAGGCCTTAATTAACACTAAGTAAATGTGAAGAAAACGCTTTCAATGCAAGCAAGCGTAATGTTAAGATGCTGTTAGATGAGAAGGATGAGCGGGTGGAAGCTGTTTTTTAAGCATGAAACGTTCTTATTATATTAGTGTTTGTATGTGTCATCTTTTAGGCAGAATTTCTATTATTTGCTAGTTGTTGTTATTCTCGCTGCGAATTATCGAAATTAACAGTTGGTTGTAACACGCTCCACTTTTGCAGCTGACTAGCACCAGTAGTTGTAGCCAGCCATCCTGCCGTCATACTTACTTCCATTTCTCGTTAGCTGCTGCTCATTGCGCGGATATTTACAAACTTTTCGTGGCGTTGAATGCAATTTAAATAAGTATGCAAGGCAGCAACAGAAAGCAACAACTACACGAAATCAGTAAAGAAGTGAATGAAAAAAGTCGCAAAATGAACTTAGTTGATACGAAAAATCCAACGGAAAGTAAAGGAAGTAGGAAAAAAATATAAAAATGGCAAACTGTTAAGTAGTGCAACGAAAGCGCATACAAAACGCAAACAATAGCTAACTAAGAATAGTAAAAAATATATTTTCCTATTTTCTTACCTTTTAATAAAAGTAAATAGCAAACCTATTTATACTCTTGAAAGAAAATTCAATTACTCCAATTATATGCGCGTCAGCACCAACGCTTAGCCAAGTACAATTCGCTGACTGTGACGTTGCACAGTGGGACAAAGTCGTGCATAGATGGGAAAAAAAGTGTTTATATTATGTGAGGCATGGTTGGGAGCTACTGTTAAATTAAAATTTATAATTACAAAAAAATATATTATATATACTTTACCCAAAAAATAAGGTGACATTTGAATTTAAACTTCGCGCGTAAAAGGATTTGGAGAATTATTTTTTTTTTATGTTGGTAGTACTGTCAGTACTTTTTTGCAATGTCGAAATTTGTTGAGCGAAGAATTTGCATTAAATTTTGTTTACGGAATCAATTTTCTGCTGCGGATACGTTGAGGATGGTGCAGAAAGCCTTTGGTGATGAGGCTATGTCTAAAAAAAATGTTTACAAGTGGTATAGTGAGTTCCAAGCCGGCCGTGAATGTGACGACGACGAAGAGCGTCCAGGGCGACCATCAACCCCAATCGACGAAGCTCACGTTCAACAAATCAAAGATTTGGTGTTGAAAAACCGTCGATTAACAATTAGAGACCTTGTTGATGAAGTTGGCATATCGAAAGGCTCAGCCAATACCATTTTGAAGGATGTTTTGGGCCTCAAGCGCGTCAAATCTCGACTGGTACCGAAAACATTGAATTTTTTGGAAAAAAGACGTCGCGTTGAAGTGTGTGAAACGATGCTTTCCGACTACTAGGGTGTCATGAAACGCATTATAAGTGGCGATGAGACTTGGATCTATGCTTACGACCCCGAAACAACCGATCAATGGCGCGAATATCGTGCCAAAAGAGAGCCGAGACCAAAAAAATCGCGCCAAAGTCGCTCAAAAATCAAGGTCATGTTGACTGTTTTCTTCGATTATCGTGGTGTTGTGCATTTGAGTTCCTTCCAACCGGTCAAACAGTCAACAAGGAATATTATTTGAACGTTATGCGTCGTTTGCGTATCGCTATCCGCCTAAAAAGGCCGGAATTGTGGAAAGACAATTCTTGGTTTTTACACCACGATAATGCACAATCCCATACTGCCTCGTAATTCGTGACCATTTCGCCAAAAACTCAACCCATATCAATCCGCAACCACCGCATTCACCTGATCTTTTGGCTGTTCACCAAGCTCAAAAGACCGCTCCGGGGACACCGTTTTTATACGATGGTGGAGATTCAAGCCGCAGCGAAGACGGAACTGAAGCCCTTCCCGGAAAGTGACTACAACCAGTGTTTCGAAGCTTGGAAAATCCGTTGGCATAAGTGCATTGCATCGGGAGGGGATTGCTTTGAAGGGGATGAAATTGATTTGGACGAATAAATAAAGAATTTTCAAAATAAATGCAATGTCATCTTATTTTTTGGGCACAGGTACATTGTTAAACAAAAGTACTCGGAAAATTTAAATAAAATGCAAAATATTTAATTATTCATAAACATGTATTTTGTCGCCTATAAAGTAATCCCCACCAGCTGTAATTTACGTATGCCAACAATTTTTCCACTCCTCGAAACACTTTTCATAAAAACTTTTCGAGATGGCTTTCAGCGAATTTAGTTTTATCTTTTCGATCGACTGGAAACGCGTTCCACGGAGGGGAAATTTCAGTTAGAGGAACAAGAAAAAAGTACGAAAACCCAAATCTGGTGAATACGGTGGTACGTTTTTGCCTTTAAATTCGGTGACCATCGTGGCACGATGGGATGGTGCATTATCATCGTGTAAAATCCATTAATGTGGTTTTTTTGATCTTGGCTCGTTTTTTTCCCACCATTCCGATTATTGTTGACTTGTTTGCATATCAAACTCATAAACCCATATCTCATTGCAGCAGTTACAATGCTCTTCATGAATGATATCTGTTTACGTGACTCGTTTTGAAAAAAAAAATCAGCTTTATCGAGACGAGTCGCGCAAGAACGCGTTTCATACCCAAAATATACTACGAAATCTTTCGAACGGACTCGCTAGAAATGTCGAGAGCTTTTGCTATGTGCCTAGCACTTGCCTGGCGATTTTCATATACCATACTCTACACGTTTTATTATTTTCATCAATTGAAGAGGTCGAAGGTTGTTCAGAACGAGACTCGTTTTCAAAACGATCTCACGACAGTCGTTGCTCGTTGCCTTGTACTACTCGTAGGCTTTTGTTTTTGATAAAACTGAATCACAGTAAGCTCTCTCCAACATTCGCAACGATTCTTCTCACGAAATTTAGTTAGAAATACAAAATTTGAATCGCGATTGATATAGCATATATAGTAATATTATAAGCTAAAAGAACTCGAAATCAAGTTCTTTTATGGAACACTCATTTTGGTTTTTTTCTGAAAACAATTTTTACTGATGCAGTACGGTTGAAGCGAATACAGCGGCTCGTTGTTCTCTGCCTAATGGGGGCGCCATGAACCAAGAGAACGGCTGAACTAGAAAGGTTACTCAACCTATCACCAATTAACAATGCTGCCGAAAGCTCTTCAGCGAAATGTGCTGAATGATTGCTGGCGTTAAGTGAATTTTTCATAAAAATCGACTGGCATATCTCGATAAGTAGGGGGGTTGGTGGATGAAATAGACCAAACTCCCTCACGTTTTATTTAGATGAGAAAGTTTCAAGTAACATTAAAAATTAAGAGAGTGGATGGCACAGGATCATCATTAAACGGATTATAAAAAAATAAAAAGGGAGTGTGTTCCGGGACAAAAAAATAGCTGATGAGATTGTAAGAAATTCATCCTAATGGCTACCGAAGCCGTACTGAAACTATGGGGGTCGAAATTTCTTTGCTGCAGTACGATTCTTGGCCTAGACTTAATCTCATCACATACAGAAAATGTAGGGAAGTAGGTGTTAGCGAAACGCTGGAACAACTTTTCTGGTTCTGTCCGGCCTTATCTGAAACTCGTCTTACGTATCCAGAAGCTTCAAGTCAAGCATTTCAAACTGAACTTCCATCTTCATTACAAAGATACTGCAGGTCATGTATGGCGTGACAGCCAGCCAATCTAATTTTCACTCATTATACCCTTTGGTATAAACAAACATATATATAAGTATGCATTGACCATCATTTTTTAGAAACTCTTCTTTAACTCTCTGTAAAGCTGAAACTCATTATCAGGCATCACAATATACATAGGTAGCTCTGACTAGACCATAGATGATTTGTTGCAATTTGTGTTTAGTGGAATGTATGCGTCGAGTGAATTAGATGGATACTATAGATAAAATTTAATTGGGGCCTAAACGGAATTAGCGTGATGCTGGGTTCTAAATACAATACAATACAATACCTAAACAGATGTTGAATCATGAATTCAAGGTGAAGAATCAATGCCTGTATTCTCGAAGGAGCAATATTCAACCAAATTTGTGAAAATGAAATGAAAAATGTCATAAAGACAAAATCCAACCGTGCTAGGCTATAAACGAAACGGGCTGTCAAACTTTCATGGTAAATGCAAGCAAATTATTTTCTTTTTCCATTCATGACATCACGAATTCATATGTTCTCTGTCAAACGTCCTTCAACAAAAATCGGAACAAAACTGTTGAATCTGTAATTATTTTATTCTGGATATGATTATTAATAATATATAATGAATATATACATTGCTCTTGATGTGACTGGAAAGGTTTTATATCCAGATTACTAAAAATAAAATGAAAATCTCGTAAATATGCGCTAACAATTAAAACACTTTTTTTTTAGCTTTTTTTTTACAAAGGTTATATCAAATTTGCCCACAGTGCTCCTTTTAAGTCTTCCATCGACTCTCAGTATTGCCAGTACTAAAATGCCAGCTGCGAGACTTCAAGCTGCATATTATGGCATTGTCGTTGGTGATGACATTACTGTTGCTCCACTAGGGCTAAATGCATTTTCCTTTTTTTAGCGCTGTTGGAGTGACCCAAATGCGAAAATGCATTTGTTCATTCATTTAAATCGCGTAACAACAGCGAGAACAAAACATAAAATGATTTCGAAATTATTAACCCTTATCGGTTGCATTGGTATAGCAGTCTTATATTAAACTGTACCACTTTCAATTGCATTTTTTTCGGAATAAACTATTAATATAAACTCCAAAGATCCTTTCAAATACAACAAAGTATAATTTCCACTATTTTTTGAAACTTATATTACAATAGAAACTGGGGGGTTAAGGATTAATATAAAAAATGTGTAAGTACACATTTGATGAGACGAGCCTTATTATCGAATAGCTCAATGTTGCAAATTAAGAGAAAAGAAAAAAACATTTTTTAAGAAAACGTTCGTTTAATAAATATTTATTTTATTATTTTTTATTAAAGAAGTAAATCCACATCTCTGATAAAAGATATCTAGCGGAGAGGAATACTTTTTCTGCCATAACTGTCTCAACCTCAAAAAGTTTTATCATTAGTATAGGCTAATATCTCCCTCCTGTCTTTTTGTCTTTTGACATGCGCTTTATAAATGCGCTACAGAGCTCGTATCTGGCAATGCTATACATCTTTGAAAGGTCTTGACATAACCTACAAAACGGCGCTATATATGATTAGTTTAGATATTGCGCTCAACAGTTATAGACGTGTAAACATGGAGTTCACTAACGCCGAAATTCGCGCTATTTAAAAATTTTCCTTCGTTAAAGGCAAATTCGCAGGAGAAACGTTCCGTGAGATTAATAGTGTTCTGGGGGATGGTACTCTATCACTTCGAACTGCGGAGGAATGGTTTCGACGATTCAGAGCGAGTGAAAACGACACCATTGATAGACCAGCCGGCGGAAGACCTGTGACGACGAATACCGATAAAATCATGGAAAGTATCGAATTAGACCGGCATATGGCATCTCGTGACAACCCCCAGAAGATGAAAGTAAGTCAGCAAACCATTTTAAATCATCTGCAGAAGGTTGTGTATCGAACAAAAAGGCTTGATGATTGGGTGCCGCATGATTTGACGCAAAAAAACCTTCTGGACCGAATCAACTCCTGCGATATGCTACTGACACGCAACGAACTCGATCCATTTTTCAAGCGGATGGCGACTTATGACGAAAAATGGATCACATTTGACAATATAAAGCGAAAACGGTCGTGATCGAAGCCGGTAAATAGTCCCAAACCGTGGCCAAGCCGGGATTGACGGCCAGAAAGGTTTTGCTGTGCGGTTAATGAGATTGGAAGGAATCCTCCACTAAGAGCTGCTCCCATATGGCCAGACGCTAATTCTACCATCCATTGCGAATAAGTGGACCGCTTGAAGTAGGCGATCGACCAGAAGCGTCCAAAATTGGCCAATAGGAAGGGTTGTTCTACCAGGACAACGCCAGACCAGACACTTCGTTGATGACTTGTCAGAAGCTACGGAAGCTCGGGTGAGAGGTTTTATCGCATCCACCATATAGCTCGGAAATAGCGCCAAGTGATTACCACCTGTTCCTGTCTTATAGCATGGCGAACGCCCTTGTTGGTGTAAAGTTGAACTCAAAAGAGGCTTGTGAACAGTGGCTGTCCGAGTTCTTCG
This sequence comes from Bactrocera tryoni, assembly GCF_016617805.1. Classification (NCBI taxonomy): domain Eukaryota; kingdom Metazoa; phylum Arthropoda; class Insecta; order Diptera; family Tephritidae; genus Bactrocera; species Bactrocera tryoni. The sequence goes on along the minus strand of NC_052500.1, from coordinate 48,489,436 downwards.
CAAATCAAAGGGGGCTTTTGCGAGGAGGGTATAATGAAGTTGGCGTCTAGATGAAAACTTAAATCGAACGAAACGCCGCATATTTGAACTAAATCTGATCACTGTAACACTTTTTATAAAGCATTCAATAAAGCCCATATATATCGTTGATATATTTATTTAAGTACTTTAGAAAGTTTCCGACTTTTTCTTCATATTGTTACAAGCCTGGCGGCGAACTTAATATACTCTGTTTAAGGTAAATATTAATAACAGTGCTTGAAATTTTGTGTTGTCAATGGTATTACGGTACCAAAACATTGAGAGAATGTTGGAAAAAGTGTAAAAACTAGGCTTGGAAATTGTCGTGTTTGCATCGGAGTGATAGTAGAGGATCTGAGCATATCATCTGGATTTTCGGTTAATATTTTGGGTTTAAAGCGAGGAAATCTACACTCGAACCAAAGGAGCTGAACCTTTTGAAAAAACGACGTCGTGTTAAGGCTGCACAGAGATGTTTGGCAGCTTAGCTGAGCACTTGCATTCATGAAATGAATCACTACCGGTGATTACATGTGGGTTTATGAAGACGACCTTAAAACTGACCAATAATCTATCGAATGGCGCTCCAAAACTGAAACGAAACCGCAAAAACTAATAATTGCTGAAGGCACTGAGGCTTATAACAAGTGTATGGAAAACTGGATTAAGCGTTGGCGTGCTTGTATTGACTCAGAAACCTATTTTGAAAGCGAGAGTAACGATTGGTATTAACATACGTCAAAATGGATTTTTTCCGCTGTCCGGATCAAATTTGATCAGATGGTACTTTGAGTGGTCTCAGGATGCTTATAGAAAGCAGAGTTTCAGTCACCATTCGCTTTAGCTTCAGCCAACGAATTTAGTTTCTTATTTCGTTTCATCACGTACGCGGCAGTGACAGGCAAAAAGAATGAACTTTACTCGTGCTTGTGTAGATATGTGTGTGGGTATGTGTTTATGTGGGTGAACAGAAGAAAATTTGTGTTACACAAATTAAAAATCTTAAAGTAGCACAAGCTTCAACCTTCATTCCGCGCTGCCCGCCGCACCCTTCAACGCTGCGCTTTGCCAGCATATGCAGCAATTTATGCTCAGCGATGTTGTTGTTGTTGCCGTTGTTGTACGAATATTGTGAATGTTTTGTCTTTTAGTTTGCTGCCTTCGTTAGCAACTTTAATACGTGTGGAAACTTAAATTGCTAAGTGAGAAAAATAAGGCAAGAAAAAAATACCAACAAAAACAACAAATACAAATTATTGAGGCCATCAAAGGACAGATGCAACAAGCGCCGTTGCAAGTGGCGCTGCGAGTAATTGAATCACAGCGGCGCAGAAAACTCACTCAAAAAAATGCATATATAAAATAAACAGCAACAACAACACGGGCATAACAAAAGTGTAAAGCAGTAGGAGAAAAATAGTTTGTGAGCATCCTTGTGCATGGTTTTAAGTGTTTTGCGACATATTTTCAAGAGTTTATTGTTAAAGTTGCTTTGGCTCTTGCTTATTTCCTCGGCGTTGTCAACTATAAATGATTTTTGCGCATAAATTGCTCGTTTTTATGCGACCCCTTACAGCATGCGCGATGATCGATGAGGCCGTGATTGAAGGCAACAAGCGACGTGGCGCCGAAAAGGTGCGCTTATATAATAGTAGTAGAAGTCTTAGAATGTGAGACAAGGTCGATAAGATACTTCAGATATGTATGACACTATAGAAGCAAATAAAAGGCTTCGATTGTGAACTATATTAATTACAATAAAAATCAAGAAGCTGTAACACCCTTCACAGGTGCATAGCATAAAAGCGCATAAAAAGATCTTATCTTGATTCTGATCGTTTATATTATATGGCAGCGCTATTTTGAACAATAATCTGTGCCGAATTTCGTGAAACTATCTTGTCAAATAAAAGAGTTTTCCATACAAGAATTCGATGTGGATCGGTAAATTTGGAAGATGTAGCACTAAAAAAATTCACGAACAAATGTTGAAAGTGTATAATGATTACTCACCTACAATTAGGACAGTAGAAAGATGGGTTGCTGAATTTAAACGTGGTCGTAGGAAGACGATCCACGTGAAGAACGTCCAAAAAGCGCATCAACACCAGAAATCAAAGCCAAAATACAGGATATGGAACAAAACCACATTCAAATGCGACTTTTTCAGCAACATATGAAGCGTTTGAAAAAGGATAAAGTGGATTTTGTGCGTCAATTCATCACTATGGATAAGACTTGAGTCTATCACCATGATCCTAAATCAAAACATGAGGCTAAAGAGTGGTGTGAACCTGGTTGTTCGGCTTCGAAACGAGTTCGTGTCCGGAAATCAGCCAAGAAGGCATACGTTTTTTGGAATACGGGAGGAATTTTGTTTGTGGATTACTTGTAAACTGGCAAAACAATTAATTTTGAATATTATTGCCACCTTTTGGACCAGTTGAAGGAAAAATTTCGTGAAAAAATATCCGGTTTGCGGAAGCAAAAAATCTTTTTTCATTAGGACAATGCGCGTTGTCCTAAGAACATATTACCATGCCAAAAATTCATCAATTAAAGTTCGAATTGTTGGAGCATCCACCGTATTTACCAGATTTGGCCCCCAGCGACTTCCATTTGTTTTCAGAACTTAAAAAATTTAAAACAAGCATTTTTCATCAAATTAAAAGGTAATAACAGCTGTTGAAGCGTACTTTTCAGACCTTCCGGATTCTCACTTTAACAACCGATATATGCTTGTATGTTTTTTACACGTTTGTTTAAGAAAACGTGTAAAAAAGTATTATTCAAAGTATTGCCCATATGAAGCCGCAATATTTTCCCTTTTTTTGACAATGTGCACCAGCTTCGCTACCATGAATGAATCAAGTCAATTTTTATTGGTTCCCCATTAATTTATTCACTCGGTTTTATAAGCTCCTAATACAATACGCGCTTCTGACTCCACCAAATAGAGTATAACCTTGGCATTATGGTTATGCGGCTATTACTTTCATTTGACTAGTTGGCCATTGGCTGCTTCAGACACTCCCAATAATCTTGATCGAGCAATTCTCTTCAGTGCCTAATATTACAGCCTTTTTGGGGGCCGAAGACGTTCTTTGTCTCCTAGGCCAAAGTAAATAATTTTATATCGCACAAATTACTTATGGCCCATTCGATCAGTCAGAGCATATTCACCTTAAGCGTCCACCAAAATAGGAAGACTTTCGGTCGATGTTTTCTTTATATTAAAATATATTCAAGAACAAATTCATTTCAAGATGTTTCTTATTTATGGCTACTATTTATGGAATTGAATTATAATTAGGCTTGTGAATTATTAGATTTAAGAAGAAATGTTGAGAACTTATCTAACGCGTGATCACTAGTTCTTTGCTTCAGTATTGCTTGAAATTTCATTATGGAAAGACTTACGCATGAAAGAATGTATTTCGCGCGATTCGCTCAACTCAACAACAGAAGAGTTTCAAGATCTACCATTTTATCCAGAAAAAACAATGGTTTGGTGTGATTTTGGTCCGGTGGAATCATCGGTCTATATGCCTTCAAAAATAATGACTGAGTGAGAACGTAACCATCAATGGCGACCGTTATCGCACTATGATAACTGACTTTTTGATGCCTGAAATTAAAGCTGGTGATCTCGGCGTGACTTTCCACACAAATACCATCAATCAATTGATTTATTGAGAGCACACTTCGCAGAAAATTTTGTTTCGGTCATTTCTCACCAAGATCGTGTGACATTACATCGTTAAACTTTTTTCTGTGGTGATATGTAAAGTATAGAGCCAATGAGGACAAGGACGAGTTGAGAGTTGAGCAAAACATAACGCGTGTAATTCGCCAATTACTCCACGAAGTGCTCGAACAAGTCACCGAAAATTAGCCTCAACGGATAGACCATCTGAAACGTAGCCGCGACAAACAATTGAAAGAGAGAATCTTAAAATAATAAGTCCCAAAAATAATCTTTTAAATGAATATAATTCCCACTATAGTTGAAGTTTCTGTTTTTTCTTAAAAAAAAATTATAGACCCTTGAAATGGGTTATCCTTAACATATCGGATTCGCTGCATAAGTCTTAGTCTACAAAAATTTAAAAAGTGGTGATATATTTCTCAACATAGTCCCCTCGAGCTTACTATTTTTTTATATTTGGAAACTAAACGAAGTCGCATATGGCCAAATCTTGAAAACTGTGAATGAGACAACAGTTCGAAATCCTAATTCTAAAAATTTGGCCTTCTTCTTTTGCTTTACTGGTGTAGAAACCACTTACGTGATTATGGTATTTTCTTCTTTTCGCTACGTGGCGCCAATTAGATATTCCAAGCGAAGCCAGGTCCTTCTCCACCTGGTCCTTCCAACGGAGTGGAGGTCTTCCTCTTCCTCTAGTTCCCCCGGCGGGTACTGCGTCTAATACTTTCAGAGCTGGAGTGTTTTCGTCCATTCGGACAACATTACCTAGCGAGCGTAGCCACTGTAATTAATTCGCTGAGCTATGTAAATGTCGTCACATATCTCAAACAGCTCATCGTTCCATCGAATGCGATATTCGCCGTGGCTAACGCGCAAAGGACCATAAATCTTTCGCAGAACCTTTCTCTCGAAAACTCCTAAGGCCGACTCATCAGATGTTGTCATCGTCCATGAATCTGCACCATTTAGCAGGACGGGAATTATGAGTGACTTATAGAGTTTTGTTTTTGTTCGTCGAGAAAGGACTTTACTTCTAAATTGCCTACTTAGTCCGAAGTAGCACCTGTTTTCAATATTCTGCGTTGGATTTCGAGGCTCACGTTGTTATTGGTGTTGATGCTGGTTCCAAGATAGACGAAGTTATCTACGACCTCAAAGTTATGAGTGTCAACAGTGACGTGGGAGCCTAATGGCGAGTGCGACGAATATTTGTTTGATGACAGGAGATATTTCGTATTGCCCTCGTTCACCACTGGCCTTAGTGATGGCGGAAGTGTGAGTCGGAATGTTATATTGGTGGAAGAGCGCTCTATCCTTCTCCAAATAGGAAATTTTTTCTAGCAATATAGGTAATTCCTATGACCGCTTTGTCCTTCACTAGGTAAGTGATGTAGATATCGTCTTGAAAATTCTAAAAATCGGTGAACATCAAATTTTCGGCCAATAGGACAGTCTGCACCATCTTTGAAACAGGTTCGAAAGGGTAGATATTTTTAGACAATCGTACATTCCATCGACTACGCTGAAACTCATTAAACTTATTTTTGACTACCGCCATTGGACAAGAAAAGTCGTCATATAAAGCATATAAGACCTCTGTGATTTCGTTTCCAAACGTCATAAAATTCGCCACTGAAATCTAAAACACCAGAGGCTGGACAACCAGGTTTTTGTAATTTAACGGATGTTTAGACTATTTGCATTCTCTATACGGCGAGTTTCTATACCCTCTCGTTTACGAATTTCGCATATTTGGCGTCTAAACATAGGAAAACGTGATATCCACAGATTATAACCAAGCAGGTGTGTGTGTACGTTGCCACTTAGTAACAAATCGTTTTGTGCCACACAAACACATGCATATCAGTGTTAATATAAATTTTTATTCGTGCAACACGTCGATGGGCGCGTCGCGGAAAACTTTTTATTCGTTGTTATTGTTTTCTCCTTATAGTTTCTTTGCCACCCCTGTAGCTCATATGAAAATGTAACAATCAACGTGCTAGCATGCAAACAAGTTGCTTGGTCCTATAAAAAGTCACTTTTACTTTGGTAACGATAACAACAACAAAGTGTGTGTGGAAATATCACGCGACCAACTGAGTTTCACTTTCATTGTGCGTCGCCGTTTAACCGCCTACGTCACTTTACCTTCGATACTCTTTGCTAATCGCATTATGTTTGATTTAAGCAACTGTTTGCACTCCTACGCACACATACACACAAACACACACACAAGTCAGCTTTTTGCTGAAGGGTTTGAGAATGGATTAGCTTTAAAAGAAGTGGGCGACGAGATCAACAGACACCCACCACCCAGACGCGGCGCGCGGCAGTTGTCACCATTATGTCCTGCGTTGAGCTAGCTAGTTGACGCAGTTCGCAATGACGGATGATACCCTGGTTACTCGCCGATGACATCAACTACACAAGCAATTTACGGACTAAATGATTACCTTGAAGGTGCGAAAATGTAATGCTAACTATAACCTTTTTATTGGGGAATACAGTCCTTTTATTTAAGATTGGTTTTTGTATTCATACGTTGGCCTTGTTATAATAGTTTCAGTTTACTTGTCGTTAGAAACTATAGCGAACTACAGTTTTAGAAAAAGTAACTAGTATAACTAGCAATAAATCTGGTTCCTTAATTAACCGCTTGCGAGTGTGAATAAACAGAATGGTCGCCAACATAATATTTTATTTATAAAACACAACGGAAAACGTTAACTGCGCCTGCACCAAAATAATAACCTACAAACCGATCAACGGTTTGCATTTAACAAGCCGCGTTGTTTGAAATAAATAACCTTCAAGTTGAGTTAAGGTTACTTAATAAAAAAAATGATATTTTACAAAAATCTTCATCTTGATTTGGATCGGTCAGTTTGTATGGCAACTATATGCTTTAGTCGTCCGATATGAACAATTTGTGTGGAGATTATAGTGATGCGATTTAAGCGATTCCGAGAAACGAGTTGGAGAGAAAATAACGTGTGCAGCATTTCAGATCGAAATCTTAGAAACTAAGGAGCTAGTTCGCATATACATAGAAGTATATAGACGGACGGATATACATATGGTCATGGCTACATTGGCGAGTCACTGATTTATATAAATATATACTTTACCTGGTCTCCGACATTTCCTTCTGGGTGTTACGAATTTCGTGGCAAAATTAATATACTCTTTTCAGGGTACAATAAACTTAACAAAAGTTGACAAAGTTTAAAGGACAACAACGCATTTGCAATACCTAGTAGGAGCTATAATGCGAAAAGATAGATATGGGGCTATTTCCGATCACCGAAAAATTGGTTACAGCAAACTTAAGAGGGACGCTGACTTAGTTGAGTCCTTTAAATACGTGTTTATAAATCTATGGAGCGCATATTAAAATCTCTATCAAGGCAACACCTTAAATTTTGGTAGAATATTTTCTATTTAGAACGTCCTTCCCAATTCTCTCTTTGATTTTAAGGTTATGCATCTTATGAATTCAATCGCATGGTTGTTTGAAAGTAATGCCTATTGAGTTACCAGGTGTGCCGTTATGAAGTGAGATACACATGTGTGTTGTTGTGAAAGAGCCTTAATATTTTTTCTTGTTGGTTGTCATAACATCTGTCCAACATCCAACAGTTTCAAACGGTTTGAAAGGTATGGGAAAGGTCCAAAAGTGAGGAAAATGGATGCCAAATGAATTGAATAAAAGACAAATTGAAATGAAAGAACATCAATTTCGCATCGATTTGTCACTGGCAATGAAAAATGCATTTATTTTAAGAATCCTATACGGAGAAAATTTTTGGTTAATCCGGGACAATTGTCGTTGAGGTTAATACAGCAAAAACAGATCGTAACAGATCGGTAAGAAGGCAATGCTCTGTGTTTGGTGGGATCAGAAGGGTGTGTTATATCATAGGCTTCTAAAACCTGGTGAAAATATGAATACTAATCGCTATAGATAATGATAAATGATAAATTTAAGCCATGTATTGATCGGAAAACGGCCAGAATGGCTCAGAAGATACGGCAAAGTAATTTTGTTACACGACAATGCACCTGCACACAGAGCAAAATCGGTTCAGGATACAATCAAAGTACTTAGCTGAGAGCTGCCGGCTGGCTGAAAATGTTTTAAAATTGTACAAAAAAATGGTCTCTATATAAGACGCACTCTCGATGATGATATGCAGGTACACAATACTATAAAATGTGTGAACTAATAACGGTTACATTAGGTTAGGTTTTACTGGCTGGTTGTAACGCCATGCATAGCCTTACAAGTCCTTTGTAATGTCAGATGTAGGTGCATTAATTTTATGCCTGTCGGAAATTTTGTTTTATATTAAATGATTTGGAGAGTTTTTTCGAATAATTGACTCATTTAATTTATTTTGATAGAACTCTTCAAAATGTGTCGAGTGTAAGATATAAACTCTGATAGTGCTTGTGCCTACCTTTTCTCTTACTTAATTATTTATTTTCGTAATTCCACGTCAAAGCCAGTCCCTATTGTCACATACATTGCTTGTTCTTTATATGCACCTTTTTGTATATCTTTTATTACTCAATTTCTGATATGGTCTCGATTTCTGCTCTTTGCTCTGGCCTTTTTCAATATCGCTGCTTTTTTACATTGTATTATGTGCTATTTTTACAAGCCGGCAGCCCTTCCTAGAACCTGCTGTTTGAACACGCGAGTGTAGCTATTGAGCGTCTGACGTAAGAGCGTTTAAAATAGAATTCTCGCTGTTTATGCGCCTACATTCATGCATATATGGATGGGTGTTGCGACAGCGCCGGGCAGTCTAACAGAAATGTATTGCCTTGTTTGAGCTTTAATGGAAGCTTTTTGATGGCAGCGCACATCCGCCTAAAGAAAACAAATTTGCTGCAGTATTTTATGGGTTTAGCTAATGAGTTCGATATACATACATGTGTACTTAAGCATATATAATATATGTATGTATACTAATATGTGTTGTATGTAATTAGGTATGCTCTTGTGCGTTAGTAAATTGATGAAAACACAAAGTGCGAAATAATTGATTGAAATTCATGGCTAATTTGACGAAATCACAGTCAAATTTTATTTCTATTGAAATCAACGATATATGTAATTTGATTAATTTAAGTTCGAAAATGTTTAAGCCCCAAGATTAAACAAATAACTTTCCACGTAGTAATAAATCACTCAAAAATAAACTTCTCCTTCTTCTTCTTTATTGGCGTATACACCTCATTCGCGATTATAGCCAAGTTTACAACAGCGCGCCAATCGTTCTTCCTTCCCGCTGTATGTCGCCAATTTAAGATTTCAAGTGTTGCTAGATCCTTCTCAACCTGGTCTTTCCAACAGAGTAGAGGCCTTCCTCTGCCTCTACTGCCCCTACTACTACTACTACTACTGGGTCGAATACTCTCAAAGCTCGAGTGTTTTCATCCATTCGGATGACATGACCTAGCCAGCGTAGACGCTGTCTCTTGAACTATGTGAATGTCAATACGACATTCGTATATATCGTTCCAATGACTGCGGTACTTGGCGTTGCCAATGCATAAAGGACCATAAATTTTCCGCAAAACCTTTTTCTCGAAGGCCGGCTCATCAGATGTTGTCATTGTCCACGCCTCTGCGCCGTATAGTAGAACGAGGACGATGAGTGACTTGTAGAATTTAGTTTTTTTTCGTCGAGAAAGGAATTTACTTCTCAATTGCGTATCCAGTCCGAAGTAGCACCTGTTGGCAAGAGTTATTCTTTGTTGGATTTCGAGGTTGACATTGTTGCTGGTGTTAATACTAGTTCCAAAATTGACGAAATTATATACGACTTCGATTGCAGTGACTTGGGAGCCAAGTCGCGAATGCCACGACTGTTTGTTTAATGATAAGAGATACTTCCTCTTGCCCTGGTTCACTACCAGACCCATTTGCTTCGCTTCTAAATATTATATCTCACATAATATGGATGATGAGAATAGTTGAATTCCGGATGTATGTCTGCTCGACAAGTGATAACTTGAGTAAAAATCTAACATTTCTAGATTATTTCGCTTTATCGTATATAAATCAAGCACTAAAAAAATAAGCTTCCCAGATTTCACTGAGATTCCCAGATTTCACTGAGGATGTTGAAGATGACAAGCGCACCGGACGCCCCAGCCAACCGATGAAAACGGGGGAAAAGTGAAACCAATCGTTATGAATGATCGCCGAATGACAATCGGAGACGTTCATGATGCTTAGCATGTCGATTTACTTATGACATATAAAACGCAAGGCATCGATATTTGTTTCAAAAAAGCTGAATTTTGAACAAAAGCTGCATTGAATAGAAAGTGCTTGGGAAGCACTATATAAAATCAACAACGATGCAGGAATTTGTAATAACAGGTGACTATTGGGTTTATGGACTTGATGTTGAGACTAAAGCTCAATCATCTCCACTTTATCCATTTTTTTACTAACAAAAATAGCCAGCTCATAAAAACACGTCTAACCTTAGCGGTAAAGTAACAAAGTAACCAATGAATACTGCCGAAAATACTCTCGTGTATCAAGGGGATTTACATATGTATATCAATATATTAATAAAATTTACAATTGTACTATTGTAATTTTTCGAACACATCTAGTATGTGAACAAATGTGCCACACTTTAAGGGCATTCATGTTATCTTCATATTGATCACAAATTTCCTAAGGCCATGTCTATGCTGATGTTATACCATGTTCAGACCGAAAATTTAAAGGAATAAATTACATTTTATTATATTCACTAATCAGCCCGTTCTCACTGCCGTTGGAAAGATGAAAAAACAGCTGTTTTTGCCATTCAAGAATTCACATCGCTTAATATTTATTAAAAAAAAAACATTTTCGTATAGTATAGAGGTTTAAAAAATTTAGTATTTTGAAATAAAAGCCGTCTTCTTTTAAATATTTTGCATATAATGGAAATAACGGACGCATTTTTTCATTTGTTAAGTCGATTTCCGGGTGAAATTAGATTCATTGCTTTAAAAAAAATTTGATTGTTTACATTTTTTTCCCTTTGTAGTGTCTAAATCACCTGTGATAATGTAATAGATTTCCAATGCTGACAAGTAGATGGCGCAAAATTAGAGTCGCACAGAAGGATTTAGCGTGGATCAGTTTCAAATCACTCCGATGAAGTGATTTCGAACTTTCATTTTTGTATGGCGAAATCTTGATAAATTTATAAGATTAGTGGGATAAACCACTCAACAGTCAAAATTGTATGATTAAGTGTCGGTCTGAACAAGGTATTATGGTTAAAATATCTCTCAGTCAGTAAGAAAAAATATACCAATACGTTGGCATATTTTTGCGTTTAAAAAATTTTGATTACTTTCCCTAGACTAATTTTTATTTGAACTCCCTCTAGATTGGTGCTGAACATGAGTGAACTCATGAGTGTTCATGATTTATAACAAGCATTATACATATACTAAATAGATCTGTATTTTGTAAATTTTTTTTGTTATACCCTGAACATGGTTCGTTGAGATTGTAACTACCTTCAAATTATAATAAGAATTATCAAAAAATTTCGACACCAGAGCGACCCCAACTGCTTCTTAAAACTAATTGTAAACATGAATTCATCTCAGAAAGTAATAGGACTGAGTCGATTTAAAAAAAATGCAGCTTCGATGCTGTGCTGCCAGCGCGGTTTCCAAGCATTGAAGGCGTCACGGAAGGCATTCTCCGGAATAGCCTTCAGAGGCGAGCTGCATGCTGCTTGGATCCACTCTGTTGTCTCAAAATGCTTGCCTTTCATCAGGCAAGGAAACAAAAAAGTCCGGGGGGCCACATTTACAGAATTACCGAGTTTTACACAGAATTTAATCGTGTACCTCTGCTCCAACGAATGCTACATTTTCGGCTTGCACCACTCATAGAAACACGTCACACGAAAATGTTTGTCCTGACTGTCCAGGGGCTCAGAGACAACTGACCAGCCGCTCGTTTGTTAGCTAGGAACGTCCTCTACTGAATCCAGTCGGTATGCGCACCCTCCGAAGTACAGTCACGGCGGAGGAAAATCAGTCTTATTACTTTCCGGACAAACCCTGTATATAGTAAAATAAATTTAACGGTGGTCCTCAATAAAATCTGATACTTTCCTTCAGAATCGACTTTGTTCGCAGTCAAAGTATTAAATAATAGAGAGTCTTGAGACTATTAAGATTGACACATGAGCGGTAAATACGTAGATTGCCATTTGTGTTTCGGGAGTTGGCAACTCAAGTGTTGCAATCGAACTACTCACAACCTTATCGTAAAGTTTGGCATCCTTGATGTTATACAAACTCAAAACGTTTTGACATACGAGAACTATTTGAGTTGTTTACAGTAAATTAAAATAATCAATTCTATATTAAATCGCAAAATTTAACTAATCGCTGCATTTAACTAATTTTTTTGACAATGAAGCTCCATCAAGGACCAGCGTTTATCGGCCGTATGGTGAATCTCATCGAAGTCGTAGAGCTTCCTCTAAGACGAATTCGTGAAGGTCGTAAAAATCAGTTGTTATTCCGGAAATCACTAACTTTGTGCGCAAACTGGTATTGCAATATCGTTATGTGACCTATCACATCACTCAAATTTATTGAATTAGAAAACAAATTTTATTTTTCTGAGGATTATTGAAGCAATTAGAAGCTTCATTGTCCCCTGTCGAATTAGTTTCTCTGCTAGGAGTTAAAGAAAAGAAACATTGAAAATATCCCGTGTAAACAATGCTGACCGAAGTATGGAAAGAAATTATTGAGAGAGACTAGAATATGTTTAAAAACCTGAAAAACTGTATATGTGTATTAAATTACTAGAAATGATAAAATCTTAGTTGCCTAATTCATATCAAATTACTTGTTTAAAGTTATTTCAGAATTTAAAAATGTATGATATTCTTAAAATTCTTTACAAAAAACTCAAAGCAGTTTTTGATTATTTCCAGAGTGCGAAACTGGGCGCTTAAATTTGGTGTGGATCTTTGGGAGTTCGGGCGACAGTTTACCAAAATGAATGAAATCAAAAATGTAAGTAAAACAAGTAAAAATATATTTCGCTTTTTCTCAAAAAAAAATTGTTAATTAATGTGTACAACTGGTTATATAATAGCAACACTTAATGCTGACTATGTAAATGCTGTGTATCTCTTATTTATGAAGTGAATCATTATTGAAAACAATCATTATTTAGTACAGGTCGCACCATTTTTACGCCGGATAAGTGCACAGATTAACTTTTTAGAAAACGAAAAGAGGTTTAAAATCTGTATTAAAATTAGCTGAGTAATACTTTTCAGAACTTTTCTTAATACTTCATCAAAAATGAGCCGCTTTTATTGGCAACAGCAACAGCGAATTCTGCTCTTCCTGCTGCGTTTTTTAGTCCGAGTTGAGTATCTTAGTCAATTACAAGTATAAGGGTGAGAACGACAGCAATTCTTGCCTTGAACTTTTCAATAGTCCGAGGACGCCTGTCATGCAATTTGTCTATTCGAAAACACTACAAAACAAGAAAAAACGTTAACTTCGGTTGCACCAAAGCTAAATACCCTTCACATGTGCATTTCTGTTAGTAACTATGTGTTCAGTTTGTATGGAAGCTATATGCTATAGTTAACCGATCTGATCAATTTCTTTGGAGATTACATTGTTGCTTTAGAAAATAATTTATACCAAATTTCGTGAATATATCTTGTCAAATGTGAAAGTTGTGCATACAAGAACTTGATTCCCATCGTTCAGTTTGTATGACAGCTATATGCCATAGTTAACCGATCTGAACAATTTCTTCGGAGATTACATTGTTGCCTCAGAAAATAATATATACCAAATTTCGTGAATATATCTTGTCAAATGTGAAAGTTTTCCATACAAGCATTTGATTCCGATCGTTCAGTTTGTATGGCAGCTATATATTATAGTGGTCCGATATCAGCCGTTCCGACAAATGAGCAGCTTCTTGAAGAGAAAATGACGTTTACAAAATTTCAAAACGATATCTTAAAAACTGAGGGACTAGTTCGTATATATGCAGACAGACAGACGGACAGACGGACATGGCTAAATCGACTCAGCTCGACATACTGATCATTTATATATATACTTTATAGGGTCTCCGACGATTCCTTCTGGGTGTTACAAACTTCGTGACAAACTTAATATACCCTGTTCAGAGTATAAAAAGTTAGGTAAGCTGAATATGCATAACTGTGGATAGACACAGTGAAGCAACACCTATCGATACTGATATCTGTCGATACATTTTTCGTTTATGTATGAAAAAATATTATTGTGTTTAATCAATAAAATCAAGCTCTAAAGAATTTTCTGTTAACGGAGGTTAGCATCGCCAACAGACGGTGTAAAATTGGTCTCTGAACCACTATTTCCATTGCCAAATGCAATGTAATTAAATAAGGAAAGGTTAAGTTCGGGTGCAACCGAACATTTTATACTCTTGCAACTTGCCCTAGGCAAAGCTAGGGATATACGCTAAAGTACAAACTCTCAACCAGAGGATAAGAATCCAAGCAATTATATGTATATTGAACTTCCCTAGCTCGAATCACCATAATCCACAAAAATACTTCGAGTTAGGGAGACTTCGAGTTATGAAATTTGACTTCTACTGCCAATTTAAGAGTTCGAGTTATGGAGAATCTCGAATTATAGAAGTTCGAGTTATGGAAGTTCAACTGTATATTTATATATATGTAAAATGATGAAGCACCCTGCAATTTACCACTACAACCATATAAGAATGATATTAAAGTATAGATGGAATAAAAGTTATGGGCTGCACTCTAAAATAAATGTTCAAAATTCCATATTTTATATTCAGAATATCTCATACTTCACTGAATTCTATTCAGCCCCGATATAGCGCGGTTCTTTTGTACAGACGTGGATATATATTAGTTGTATTTAATATGTACCTTTCTAAGGACCTGTTATCTAAAAATTTCGTTTTTATTTAATTTTTTTTAAATGTTAACGATTCTTCAGTGCTGCAGGCAATGAATCGTTTCACATGCCTACATCTATATATCCACATACCTTTAAAGTCATACACGTTGTTGTTTGTTCAAAGGAGTAGTCACATGTCACCAAAAAAACACAGCGCGGTGTTACCTACCGCATATGTATGTATGTAAGAGGAGCTCTTCCAGCGCAACGAAATCCGGTAAAAAACAACCCTAAAAACGAAAAAAGGAAGCCGAAATGCTATAACAAGGAGATTGTGTCGCTCAACCACGCACCGCACAATAAAAATCAACGTCGCTCCTGAAAATATTCGGCTTTATTAAACATTTACGCGTACCTACCTACATATATGTATGTATGTACTATACATGTAGAGTTTTGGGTATGTGTGTGCGCATACTGTCTGTGGCAATTTAATTTTTAATTAGCACACAAGTATTTACATACGAACGCACCCGAATGATTGACTGCATTAATGAGAACCCAGCGAGCAAACAAGAGCAGTCAAATCAGAGAGCTGTAGGCTCCACTTATAAGCGTATATGTAGTTGAAAAAATATGTTGCATTTGTTCGAAATAAAGGGTTCCAAGATTTTTTATTTTATTTTTTGGTTTTTAATTTAGTATGTTAACTAACTTGACTTCATTTTCATTCGGCCCAATTAAACGACTTTTACTCGGAAATCATAATTATGAAGTTTTTTCAAAACGTAATATTCAGAATTTTCCCAAAAAAGAAAAAGACAACAACTAATAATTTATGAGCATTTTGGGTTCTGTTTTGAGAATGCTAAAAAAGTATTTTATAAGGCTATAACGGGTTAAATTTTATAACATACCAGAAATGGAGAGTTATCAGACTACTTTCAGCAATTCAAGTTGACGGGTTCTTGAGTGAAAATTTGGTTTAAAACTTAGATTAGCGCTTTTAAAGGAATTAGTATTAAATTGTAACTTGTAACCTAAAGTAGTATGGAACGATGTTTTTACTTACATTATATTGTTCTGGAACATTCGTTTTTTTCCTAAATTATTTTTCTTGTATTCTTCACACAGTACTCGTAGTCAGAGCCTACTTCCTCTTTTATCTGTGTAATAACAATTATCAAGTCTTAGGTCGAAATTCCCCAATGTCTATCATCTCATTTCTGTGGCTGAGTATACATTAGTAGTCGAATTTTTTCGAATGAGGGCTTTCGTCGCAACTGACTTCAACTAGACATCTGCTGCGGAGATGTTTTCTAAGATAATTCCAAATGTAAATATCTAGTCATAGCCATTGCGTTTTGGATGCTATCAACAAGTTCTCTTCCAAGCAAGTGACTCAAAAGTAGACTCCAGCAGACCATCCCAGCTGTACTCTTGCTTCTTCACGTAAACTGAGACAAAATGATATTTCAGAATTCATTCTAGGCATATTTCAGATGGCTTATTTTGAGTTGAGAGTTATGAAGTATTTTAGAATTAACTTCAGTTAATGCTCACTTATTTCCTGCCTAGTATCACAGGCGGGCCAATAGAAGTACGGTATAATATCTTACCAACTGAATTTTGACATTTATTGCGCTGTGGGTTGGCAGCTCGGTTATCGCGTATGCGTTCGCTTGTGCAGTGGTATGGGAACGATTTCGGCATTCACCGTGGCATGGATAATGACTAATGTTTCGGGTAGATATGAAATGGCTGAGGGCCTTTATGACATTGAGTGCGGCAGATAAGTTCTAAAGCGTTGAGTAGAGTGTTATTTTATTTGAGTGTAGCATACTTGTGGAAGAAGTGAGGTTATCTGCTTTTAATTTCATGTAATTTACAGTCTGCACACACCCATATACATACTATACATACCGCCATTATAATAAATACCGATGTATACGTATGTATGTCGTGTATGGGGCGTAAAATATAATTTTCAATGAAAGATGTGTGAGTTTAAAATATACATAGATATGTAAGGGATGAAAGAGTTGGAGACATATTCGTTTATGCTTTCTGGTGTTAATAAATATTATTTTGGTAAGAGATTTTCATATGTATTTGAGTAAAAAGGTTTCAAACGAATCAATTATTTTGCAAAGAGAGGCATATTCTAAATTTTTTATATTATAATGTTCCTGTTGATGGTAAAACTGAAGTTCTCTTGATCTCCATTCAACTATTAGGAACTTTATAATTTTTAAACTTTCACGAAATGATAAAAGAGAGTTTCCAACAGTTGTTTGTAACACATAAAATAGGCACATGTTTATCTCCCATGCAGCAAAGGGTTTATGTGTTCTACTAACTAATACAGTACGCTATTGATATTTGCCATCTTCGATTCGCCAATTCATTGCTCGATATCTTTGCCATTTTTAAATGTAAAAGCAACGATGAAGTTATTAAGTTGCGTTTTACAATTTTTATAATATTTTTCCATTGTGAATGTCTCGTATCACATATTACTCTGAAAATGAACATACAAACATCTCTTTATTGTTACCTCAGAGCTTGAGACTTGAAATAACCTACAGGGTGCGTTCCAAAGTAAAGATTTTTGAATCTAGCGGCCCCCCGGTCATCTATATGTCGACTGATGAGTTAGAATCTGCTATTTTTATCGATTGTCCAGTGAGAATTTCATGACATTTCATCATCATTGGAAGTAAAGCTATTGCGTTTTAAGTGTCAGTATGTTTGTGTTATCGGTGCGAAAATAAGCTTCGAACAAAGAGCCAACATTAAATTTTGTTTTAAAATTGGTAAAACTTTTACCGAAACGTTTCAATTGATGAAACAAGTTTATGGCGATGATTGCCTATCCCGTAGCAGAGTGCACGACTGCACGAGGTTTCAACGTTTTCAAAGTGGTCGTGAGGACATAAATGATGATCAACATATGGGCCAATCAAAATCCGTGATCACCGGAAATTCCATCAAAACTGTGCGTGAATTCATCAAAAATCAGCCGAAATCATTATTAAAATTCATGGAAATGGAATTGAACCTCTCCAAAACATCGATTTATCGCATTTTGACCGAGCATTTGGACTAACGAAAGGTGTGTGCACGGTTTGTTCCGCACAAATTGACTGACGACCAAAAGTTGCTCAGAATCCAACATTCGAAGGACGATTAATTGACCAAAAATCATATTTTAAGCATTAACCACTTCCCGTATTCACCTGATATGGCACCGTGCGACTTCTTATTTTTCGGAAAAATGCATTTGCCCATGAAAGGAAAGCGTTATGCAGACGTAGAGGCCATTCAAAAGGGTTGTATCGGCATACTGGCAGCCATACCGGCCAACGACCTAAAACACTCGTTCAACATGCTTTTGGACCGTGCAAAAAGCTGTATTGAAGCAGAAAGAGACTCCTTCTCCTTTGCAGGGGCGAATAAGATAAACCCAATTTTCGAGTACTTTTTCCACTAATTAAGTGGTATGTCATGAGTAGCACGTTCAATATTGATCCACAACTTCCTTTGCAGGAGCGAATAAGATAAACCCAATTTTCGAGTACTTTTTCCACTAATTAAGTGGTATGTCATGAGTAGCACGTTCAATATTGACCTCTAAAGCATGAAGAGAGTCTGGTTTACTTGTAAAGACCAATGATTTCAAATAACCTCACAAAAAGTAGTCCTATGGTGCTAAATCACAACTTGTTGGAGGACATTAAATGTCACAATTTCTTGATATAATCGATTCTCCAAACTTGTCTCGCAATAATTCGGTTGCTGCACGTGCTGTGTGGAACGAAGCCCTGTGTTTTTGGAACCAGATGTAGCCAAGATCAACTTCTTTCAATTGCGGCCATAAAAAGTTGATTATCATCGATTTATGACGCTCTTCATATACAATAAACAGCTTCATTTTGAAAGAAGTACGGACCGATGATTCCTCCAGAACAAAAACCATACTAAACGGTTAATTTAAGTAAATATAATGCTTGCTCATGAATAACTTGTACTCGTATTAACTATTTACCGCACCACTCAGATGAAAGTGAGCATCTTCGGAGAAGAAGATTTTCGGTTTCGTTTTCAAGTTATTCCAAGGCAAAAAAAGCGTATGGCTTCAGTTCTTGGGTGAGAACCATTTTATATGGATGCAATCCAAAATCCTTTCTCAAAATCCGCCAGGTTGTGCCTTGAGAGAGTCCCTATCCTTAAGAACATCTTGTAGTCTACTATTTGCGGTCTTTAGCAACACTTGCGGCAGCAATATTTTGCATTACTTCGAGCGGTTCTTTGTCGTATCGGCGCTGGAACGTCGTTTCTTCTTGTCGACGATTATTACACGTTGCATGAGTATAAAAATGGCAGATTGGATAAATACCAAATACTTTTTGAAACCAATGTCTTTATATGCAGAAAAATATCTGCTTAATAAAAATGTATTGAAAAAATTTGTTGGTCTTAATTATAGGAATGGTAAGTGTCATCGATTCGGCGCTTTACCATACGCCTTTTTGAGCTCGGCTGTTTCGAAACCAATCGAAGAGACTAGCATTATTATATGATTATGCTACCGCAGGTGTCTTACCTTATTATACTGTATAACTACAACAACATCTTTCCTGAAAATATTTTTATTTCCGACTACAAGAGCAAAGTAATCGATGAAATCAGCAAATGACTTTTAAAATACCGTTTTTAAATACCGTAAAGGTTAAGAAAGACGTTTTTGAATTTTATATTGTGTGAATTAGACTCCTTTTTGTAGTTTGTGGCTTGATATTATGTGGCAAAAGGAGAGTTTTAAGCCGCTTACAAAAGGTTTTAGGGAAAAAAGGTTAAACTGAACTATACACTCGACTATACGAATATTATGATGAAAGTGCGAACTATCGATAATAATATCGATTTTTTTGCTATTCCTCTGCAGCCTCAACACTCAGAATAAGCGTTGTAGAAATTTCCAATTAATTTATACTTAATAATACAACATCGAAGCAGTCTATTATTCTACTCGCTCAAAGAAAAGACAATCTGGTGCTTCTACATAACCTAAACCATTGAAATGTGAGACGATAAAATATCGATTCGCAGTATATTCTCCATTTTTAATTAAAACTCTGCTTAAGTAAGGTTGCAGTTTAAAAATTAATCCATTTAACTTACGACACGTCTTAAAGGATCAATGTTCCTGACTAGACTAAACCAGTTATTGGAATTTGCGACGCCAACCGGCGCACACATCAAATCTGTGCACTGTAACATAATGAATTTGGCGAAACTTTTGAACTTTTTCATGGCGTTTGACTTAAACGATTATCATGGCAAAATGTTTAACACTAATAAAACAACAATAACAACAGCAACCACATTTATAACATGCACAGATTTGCAAAACAATATCAGCTATGAGGAAGAAAAGCAACAACCAACATGACATTGGTGGCATTGAATGAACGCTGGAGCCAGGGCAGCAGAGGCGACGGAAGCGGCAGCGCCAAAAATATTCCCAACAGCCATTGTTGCCGAGAAGTTGCTAGACAAACGAGAGTTTGTGTGCATATTAGATGTATGCATGTGTGTGTATGTATGCGTGTGGGGATGTGAGCGTACGCGCTGTTAGGAGTCACCATAAATCAACGCCGCATCAAAGCTGGAATGGCGAGTGGATTTACCAAATAACAATGCTGAAAGGGAAGTGGGGGGCGAAGAAGCAGCAGCAGCAGCATGACTGCTGCGCAGTGACAACAAGCATACAAATCTGAGCAAATGTGCGCCAGCCCGCACATAAAGACAAACGTAGTACATATGTGACTGCTACAGCGTTGCCACATAATCCAACTCCAACCAATTCGGTCGCAAACTGCCGCCGGAAAGTCTGATCATTGCGATGTTTTGAGCCATTTGACTGGCTGGCTAGCGACTGGCGCACTGTCGGCGGTTCAATTGGTTTGCTTGGTTAACTCATTGACTGCCTGGTTGCTGCCAAGCGGTGGCTCTTCGACGGCGACATCACTCTCTCATTCGTTGGTGGCGGTGGCGGCGGCGGCGGCGTTTCCCCTCAGCAAAGTTCTGTCTGATTATGCAAATATTTACGTCTGGCAGTGTCGTTTTACTAGCGGCACACACCAAAGCTAGCGCCAGTTTAAAATGCAGCCGCACATGCCAGCATAACTATTTGTATGTATGTGGTGGTATAAGTGCATTTCGAACTACCGAGTAATGGCGTGTGCTCCATTGTCATTTGAGGAGCAGCCCCTGCTGCCGTTTCCAATGGCATTGTCGATTGAACATTCCTCAAATCTGCCAGTATGCCAGGCGTTCATGTGTATGTGTGTAGTTTTAGCTGTGTGAGGTTGCTCTTGACACGCACCAACATAAATTATTTTATTATTTAAATTTTGGTGGCGAATTCTGATTAGTATAGCTGTAACGTTGTGGCTTGCTTTCAATTAAAACTCTCGCCCACCCTCACTACGAAATGAACATTCGATGGCGTTCACAATGCCAACAAATTGTACAGTGAACAACATTCCCAGTAGAGAAGTACACTAGTTCTGAACTAGTAACTGTTTCCGTTCTAATATAAACATTATTAGTTTATTTTCTTCTTTTTCTTTACTGGCATAGACACCGCTTACGCAATTATAGCCGAGTTAACAACAGCGCGACGGTCGTTTCTTCTTTTCGCTACGTGGCGCCAATTGGATATTCCAAGTGCAGCCACGTTCTTCTCCACCTAGTCCCTCCAACGGCGTGGAGATCTTTTTCTTGCTCTGCTTCCCCGGCGGGTACTGCGTCGAATACTTTCAGAGCTGGAGTGTCTTCGTCCATTCGGACAAGATGACCTAGCCAGCGTAGCCGCTGTCTTTTAATTCGCTGAACTATGTCAATGTCGTCATATATCTCATACAGCTCACCGTTCCATCGAATGCGATATTCGCCGTGGCCAATGCGCAAAGGACCGTAAATCTTTTACAGAATTTTTCTCTCGAAAACTCGCAAAGTCGACTCATTAGTTATTGTCATCGTCCAAGATTCTACACCATATAGCAGGACGGGAATTATGAGTGACTTATTGAGTTTGGTTTTTGTTCGTCCAGAGAGGACTTTACTTCTCAAATACCTATTCAGTCCGAATTAGCACCTGTTGGCAAGAGTTATCCTGCGTTGGATTTCCAGGCTGATATTGTTGATGGTGTTTACACTAGTTCCAAGATAAACGGAATTATCTACGACTTCAAAGTTATGACTGTCAACAGTGACGTGAGAGCCTAGTGGCGAGTGCGACGACTGTTTGTTTGATGACAGGAGATATTTCGTCTTTCCCTCGTTCACTGCCAGACCCATTTGCTCTGCTTCCTTGTCCAGTCTGGAGAAAGCAGAACTAACGGCGCGGGAGTTGAGGCCGATGATATCAATATCGATAGAACCTTATACGCGATGTTGAGGAGGCTACGGAACTGTTTTAAGCAGCATATTTTCGTTGCAGCTTTCTAACTTACTGCAAACTCCGAATAAGTTTCACCTCAAAATATAACAGAATTTATCACACTTTCCTGGTATATTTATGCACTTTTGATAAATTACTCATACTCATTTGCTGAACCGTTTATTCAATTTTAAGCTCTTCGTTCCTAACGTCTGAGCGAGTCCTCATAAATTCATTATGTCAGAAGTACGACGCACCCTTTTAATTCTCGTTGCCATTTTACTTCTAGTACATAAATATGCGTGTTGCTGTAAGTATGTATTTATGCAATATGTATACATATGTATGTATAATGTATGTTTGTACATAGTCCCAGCTTCCGTCGATGCAGATTGTTTTTCTTCTTTTTCGTTAACTCAACAACTCAACAATGTTACATGGTCGCAATTTTTCATTTGACAGTTGGTTGTCCTTCAATTTATTACAACGAGAATCGAGCGGATGTGCCAGCAACAACTACAACACTCGCATTGCATAAGCGCGCACATATGAATGAAGAACGACACCATTGCAAGTGCGAACACAAATGTACGAAACAAAAACAAAAACGAAAGAAAAATACTTCATAGTTGTAGAGAGAAAAGTGAATAGATGAAAAGCTGAAAGATGCTTTAGAAAAAAATTTCGAAAAAACAACACAAAAACACTAAAAGAAAAAGCAATAAAATGTTAAACAAATGGTAAATGAATAGCTGGCGACGCACGCGCCAACACAAGCACTCATACATACATGAGTACAATAGAGTGTGAGTATATAGGTGTGTGTGTGTGTGTGTGGCACATTCGCAGTTGTTAGTTGACACGGTTTCGCATAACATAAGAGCATATGAACGCACCAACAAACATACATAGAGTGAGGGCTTGACGCTGGTTGCTTAGAAAAGTCACAAAACTACATTGACACGCATACACAGAGGCACACCTACCTACACATACATATATAAGTACACGTAGATACATGAGTGTAGAGTGTCATCTTTCTGTAGGTGCGCTTAAATAAACACTTTGACGCGCAAATGGTGAACGGTGAATGTTGAGTGTTGGCCTGGTAGGATGCCTCTTGTCTGCTCTGTCGGTCTGCTGTCCACATGCTCGCATGCTCGCATTTCGCTAGCCACTCCTTGCACTGCACTTCGGACTTGTCCGCTTGTGAGCAACTGACAAGTTGACTAACAGGCTTTGGGTGTCTGAAAACCCCACAATGTAATTCAATAGTTCGCCTCTGTGTTGGCAGACGCTTATGGAAATTTTCTTTTCTTGCCATTTGCTCTAAATTAGTGGGTGATGGCGCACACCTATGCGAAAGGTATGAAATTTCATAACTTTGTTTAAGTTTTGCTTAGGTTAGTAGATGAATTAAGCCAGTAAGAAAGGACTACGCTAGATCTAATAGTTAATGGCTTTGTATCACTGGTAGGCTTTTGTTTTTGATAAAACTGAATCACCGTAAGCCTCTTCTAATATTTGCAACGGTTCTGCAAACAAAATTTGGTTAGAAACACAAAATTTGAGACAAATCCTTTGTTCCATATTTTTATACATTCTAAAAATCGCAAGCTGCTGTAGTCGAACTGGTCGCGCTCATAATTGGAATAGTAATTAAGCACCCAGCAACTTAGCAAAATAAATTTTTGAAATATCAATTTCGAATCTAAACTTCGTCATGTTACACGATGACATGGCGCTGAGTCATCCTGGACGATAAGGTGATCCGAACAAAAATAATGTTTCACAATTATGGGTACTAAAAAATTGTAAACCACTGTCGCATATTTTTTTGCAGTCATTATTACATCAAGAAGGTGTAGAGATCTCAAAAACTTGGTATAAAGGCAGGCCCAAATCATTTGTCTTTGAGGAAGCTTAACTTTCTTTACTACAGATTTATCCTAGAACCTCCCATTACCTGCATTTGGCGCACGTGAAGCACATTTTGCGAGCTTAGAAAATTTAATTTGCTTTCTACAGACCACACAATCTGTTGAAAATCATTTTGATTTCAATTTTGATACTTTTTAGCCCAATAATGTCGCATTTTTGGGAGAGCGTCTACCATATAAAACCACATCTCTAAACCGTCGACGTATGTATGGTTTCGACACTTAGATGACTTGGTGAAAATTTTGCATCTCCGCCCTTGGAGAAGGTGCACTTTTGAGGCAGTCACTTAAACTTATCCGCTGCAGTTAGTTGTCTCTTCTCTCAGTCGACTTTCGAGAATAAACTGAATGACTTGCTATTTGTCAAGAAGATCAGTTTTCATAACTATAACTAAACAGTTAACCCAATTCTATAAAAAAAAACATTCATTCTCAGTGCCTACTAGATTTAGTGGAATTTTTTTCAAATTTCCAGTTATACATATAGAAGTATAGTATATCTGACGATAGTCTACAATAGTGAGGGTGCGTTTCTATTGACTGCTAGTGTATACATATATAGGTATGCCCCTTAAGCAGAAAAGAGGCGAACAATTTTATTAGTATACAAGTATATGGAAGTGAAAGTTCGAAAATTCCACCGCTGGGAATTCGTCATCATACATTTGTTTTCTGATGTTAAGGGCGTGGAATCTTAAACGAGTTTTCGACGGCACGAAAACCACTTTATCTTTAGGAAAATATATCCATTTAATTTCAGTAAAGTATCATACATTCCATCCCCTATAAACGGCTTAAAAGCATGGGTAAATTCAGAAATTACTAAACTAGAATCAGGTATGTCGGGAATATGAGAAATTCTGGACTGATTGCGTTAACTTATTTCATTGTTCTATTATACTCGAGAACAATTCTTTTACTAAAGTTTATGACGCACACGAACAGACATATACGGCATAAGACCGACTACGATAAGAAAATTATTTGAGCGGGGTAATTAGCGAACGGATTTGACACACTTTCTACATTAAACTATATCATATCCTGTATTATATATAGATTTCATTTTACTAAGTTATATTACATATAAACCAATTTACATGTATGGCATAAAGCCAATCGGAGTTTCGAAAATTTTTATATTAGGTATACGTATCTCCCATCCGCTTTTTTGCTTTTTATTCAATGCTTTATAAAAAGTGTTACAGTGATCGGATTTAGTTCAAATCTGTGCCGTTTCAGTGGATAATTTGTTTCCATCTAGACGGCAACTTCATAATAACCCCCTCGTAGAAGCCCCTCCTCCTTATCTTCAAAGAACTCGGACAGCCACTTTTCACAAGACTCTTTTGAGTTCAACTTTAGACCAACAAGGGCGTTCGACATGAACAAGAAAAGTTGGTAGTCACTTGGCGGTATGTCCGGGCAATATGGTGGATGCGTTAAAACCTCCCATGCGAGCTCCCGAAGCTTCTGACGAATAATCAAACTTGCATGACGTCTCTACACCCTTCCTGTTGGCCAATTCTGGACGCTTCTGGTCGATCGCTTGCTTCAAGCGGTCCAGTTGTTCGCAGTAGATGGTAGAATTAAGCGTCTGGTCATATGGGAGCAGCTCATAGTGGATGATTCCCTTCCAATTCCACCAAACACACAGGAAAACCTTCCTGGCCGTCAATCCCGGCTTGGCTATTGTTTGGGACGATTCACCGGCCTTCGGTCACGCCCATTTTCGCTTGATATTGTCGTATGTGATCTATTTTTCGTCGCCACTCACCATCCGCTTCGATGTTTTCCATGACTTGATCGGTATTCGTCGTCACAGGTCTTCCGCCGGCTGGCTTATCCATGGTGTCGTTTCCACCCTCTCTGAATCGTCGAAACCATTACTCCGCAGTTCGAAGTAATAGAGTACCGCACCCCTAAGCACCATTAATCTCACGGAACGTTTCTCCAGCGAATTTGGCTTTAACGAAGGAAAACTTTAAAATCGCGCGAATTTCGGCGTCAATGAACTCCATGTTTACACGTCTATAACTGTTGAACGCAATATCCAAACTAATCGTACATAACATCGTTTTGTAAATTATGTCAAGGCCTTTCAAAGGTGTCTAGTATTGCCAGATATGAGGTCTGCAGCGCTTTATATGTTCATAGCCGCGAAATTCAAAAGACAAAAAGGCGGAAGGGAGATAAGTATTTGACAACCTAATATTTCATGGACAAGGTCATTAGTCGGCGCAATAAGACGTTTTACCTTCAAAAGTCTGATACATGCAATACACTAGTATGAGTTTTTAATGATAGCACAATTAAGGGCGACTGTGTATAACTAGTATAGGCTTTTCTTAATAAGCGTACTAATTCAGCTTTTAACATTTATAATAAATGTATAAAAATCTAGACTCTAGATTTAGACTAGGTTTGTTAAGGCAACAACTCTCTAAAGGTACCGCTACTAGGATTCTGCTTATGAGATATAAAGTAAAAGAAAAAAATACAAAATATAAAATTAAGCTTCGGGAACTCTGCGACGCACAGCCAATTATTCCCTTAAAACTCACACTGCTTCTTAAATGCTCTTCTAGCAACTCCTTTCCAATTTTATTTAAATATATTCCCTGAACTTCGTTTACAACTCCCATTAGCCTGCACTTCACAACATTATTTTGTAGTTTCATTACATTGCATCCCTTACCCACAACGCATTTATCTTGGAGATTTTCTGTCATCCATTTTCCATGCCATTCTCATGGCACTCTGCCGCTTCTACTTACTGCCATGCTGCTGACACGCTGCTCGGCAGCTGCTTGCAACCATCGGTAAGTGCCCAAAGGATTTTACACCTTTCTGACGGCGTACACATTCTTCTAGAATTTTCACTTAAGCCGATTCCAACAATGAACCAGCTCGCCGAGCGACTAAATGGCTACCTTGTGAGAAGTGAGGCAAGCCCAAACTCCACATTGACTGCCACTTATCCACACACACAGAGAGAACTCCGACTTGGCTTTATTCCAATGTGTATCGGCAAATCCAAAGGCATCAAAAGTCCCAGCTCTGATCGGAGCGCCTTTGCATATTCGTCGCTGTAAGTACAAGTTAATATGTCTCGGCCAACACAAGCGCACGCCTGCGAAGTTGCTGGCCGACAGTTGTGGCAACTTACCTGTCATTGCTGTTAACCGTAAGGAATCTCAGTTGCTGCAGCACCAACTACAAGGACTCAATGCTGCACTAAATCTCTTCTACAGCTATGTGTATATGCGTTTGTTTGTGCAGTCCGTAAGCGAGCTCTCCGGCAGTCAGCTCGATAGTATCCAGCCTGTACCTGAAAAGCGGGCACCCTGAACAGTCCTTTCAACCCAACAGAATTAAAATACATGTAGCTCAAACTTGTACCTACACCGTTCTCTTACACAACTCTACACATATATATTTAAGCACATATATACAGGGGCACACCTGAAGCTGTTTAGTGCTTTCCGTATGCCGCAGTCAACTTGCCACAAGTAAGTGTGTCTGTCGCGTCGCAATGAAGATGCAATGTGCTAATTAGATTTTAATGGAGATATGAATGCATTTTCAACAAAATTAAGATTTTACACAGGTACTTCATACATTCCATGCATTCGAGATAGCAGCAGCGTGAAAACGAGCAACAATCATTGCGACAACTATGCGAAGGACGTACGGCTGCACTCAACTTACAGCGCCACATACACCATTACATATAAGCATGACGAAGTTGCTCAACTCTCTTCCAAGCAGTACCGTTATCAAAGCTTTGGAAAATGTATAAGACATTGACAAAGACGAGGTAACGTTTCAAATGACACTCATTACCATTCGGGGTAATGAATCTCAATGGGTTGACAGTTAATTGTCAGGACATGACACGGTAGAAATGGGGATATTTAATATATATTTGAGAGCTATTGCAAAATGTGCGTGCAAGGTTTGGTTTTCCGCCTCATTATGAAAAAATTGTCAAAGACGTTAAAAGAATATGACACTTAAGTCCTATTTAGTATATATAGTAGTGTAGTATTTGGAGATACAATTATAAGGCGATCCTAAATTCATTAGCCTGTGAGACAAAGAAGGCAAGAGCTGTTAGTTTTCATACGACACTCAGTTAATGCAATTATCACCCGTCTTATGACACCCATGATGAAGGAAATGAACACATACTTTTAACGAATCAGGAAGTGCCAATTCAGTAACAGATAATATTTAAAGCTGAGATATTTGTAGCCATCTTTGGGACCAACCAGAGGTCATCAAAGCCCACTTCAGCAGTAATGCTATTTTTCTATTCGCCAAAGTACATAAATACTGGCAAGCCGAATAAGGTCTAAAAACAGGATAGTTCGGCTTTCTATTAGCTGAAAGGAACTATAGAGAGAAGTTGGAGTACTAATCTGTTACCTTGTAGTCCCTAAGAGCCTAAGGTTGCGGTTATCCTTTTGAATCAGTTATATTCGATCATTTGTCTCTAATTTTGACCTACTACGATGACTTAAAATCCAAAATTCAGACAATAGATACTCAAGAACTAACCTTAGATTTGTTAATTATTAAATTGTGATAAATCGGGAATTGAAATTCGAATATCGTTTACGATTATCGGAATCCTTGGGATGAGAACTTCCGCATTATCATGCGTTTGATAAGCACGAAGTTTTTTGGGATATATAAGGTCTTCCGGATCAATGAGAGATCGCTCCACAAATATCACTCTTATCTCTATGTTAGACTACCAATTTTAGCTATAGTACCACCATTGTACCAGTCTGGCTACTTAGTCGACTGCGAGTCTGGGCAATCTGGAATCCTCGTACACTTTGACTTCATTCCAAGATATATAGATTACCAGGTCACCAAGCTTAGCCCTGGTTGTCGCTTCTCTGCTCACATACCCTCGAAGGAGGCATGGGAGGGATAAACCTGCTGGAGGACATGAGTGGTGAGCATTTTCACGGATGGATAAATGTTTGTGGGGAGATTGGTAGAGGAGTACACTGATGGAGTATTTATATCAGCTCCAGTTTTAGTTTTTCTGACCACCGCAGCGTCTTCCAAACGGATACGCTTGACACTCTGATAGCAGGGCAAAGATATTTGCCTTGAGTTCGCTGGCTAAGCGCTCAATACTAGTGAATGGACGTCTAGGCTCCTTATCTTTAGCCTCAAGGTGCTTTGATATTAGATTGGTTTGGTTTGCCTAAGTCTAATGAGCTTGCTAGGATACGCACTTTAGTCTCAATAAGTTCAGAATGGGAACGGGTAGAAGCTCCATTGGCTTCACTGCTGGGCTTATGGGCTTCAGACCAGATCAGCAAGCGTTGGTCAACTATCAGCAGTTGTACAGTCGCAAGATTCTTCTGACTTAGGATAAAGAGAAAAGAAGCAGGCGGAAGGAGGAGGATAAAATAGAATCATATTTTCACTTCCTCCTTGAATGTCCCGCTTTGCCAGAACAAGGCAAAAATACCACGGATCTCATAATTTCGGACATCCAAGTGAAATAGAAATAAAACATCTGTGCAGATTTGTGATAGGTTCAGGGCGGTTTATCGATAGAAAATATCCAACCACAGGAATTTTTTCATCTGGTTTCATAAACGACTGCACATAACATTCTAAGCGTGATTCCTCCGCCATGCTGAAGCATCAGCCATCACAATCACCAAAAAGGAAGACCCCAGAATTTGCGCCAACTAACGTAGGATGAGCTTCCTCAAGATCGCATATTAGGTTTTATCGAGCGGATTGTGTGAAAGATTAAAGCCCACCGTCAACAAACTGATTGGACCTTATCAGTGTGGCTTTAGACCTGGCAAACCAACAACCGACCAGATATTCACCATGCGCCTAATTTTGAAAAAGACCCGCGAAAGGAGAATCGACACACACCACCTCTTCGTCGATTTCAAAGCTGCTTTCGACAGCACGAAAAGGAGCTGCCCTTATGCCGCGATTTCTGGATTTGGTATCCCCGCAAAACTAATACGGTTGTGTAAACTGACGTTGAGCACCAACCAACACCAAAAGCTTCGTCAGGATCGGGAAGGACCTCTTCCAGCCGTTCGATACCAAACGAGGTCTCAGACAAGGCGACTCCCTATCGTGCGACTTCTTAAATCTGCTGATGGAGAAAATAATTAGAGCTGCGGAAGAAAATAGAGAAGGTACCATCTTCTATAAAAGTATACAGCTGCTGGCATATGCCTCAACACCCGCGGCGTTAGTTCTGCTGTCCAAAATGGTTATGGCTGGGAAGCGAATGGGTCTAGTGGTGAACGAGGGCAAAACGAAATATCTCCTGTCATAAAAAAACAGTCGTTGCACTCGGACGAGCCAGGTCACTGTTTGCAGTCATAACTTTGAAGTTGTAGATAATTTCGTCTATCTGGGAACCAGTATACTCGTAAATGCCAACAACAGCCTGGAAATCCAACGCAGGATAACTCTTGACAACAGGTGCTACTCGAACTGAGTAGGCAATTTAGAAGTAAAGTCTTCTCTCGACGAACTAAAACCAAACTCTATAAGTCACTCATAATTCGCGTCCTGCTATATGGTGCAGAGGCCTGGACGATGACAACAACTAATGAGTCGACGTTGCCAGTTTTCGAGAGAAAGATTCTGCAAAAGATTTACGGCCCTTTGCGTGTTGACCACGGCGAATATCGCATTCGATGGAACGATGAGTTATAGGAGACATACGACGACATTGACATAGTCCAGCGAATTAAAAGACAGCGGCTACGCTGGCTAGGTCATGTTGTCCGAATGGACGAAAACATTCCATCTCTGCAAGTATTCGGCGCAGTACCCGCCGGGGAAGCAGAGGAAGAGGAAGACCTCCACTACATTGGAGGGACCAGGTGGAGGAGGACCTGGCTGCGCTTGGAATATCTAATTGGCGCCACGTAGCGAAAAGAAGAAACGACTGACGCGCTGTTGTTAACTCGGCTATAATCGCGTAAGCGGTGTCTACGCCAGTAAAGAAGAAGGAGAATCATAATCAATTTTTAAACAAAATCAAAACAAAAAAAAGTATGGAAGAGCCAAGTTCGGGAATAACCCAACATTTCGTACTCTTGCAAGGATTTAAGTCAAGGACTTTTACCTTCATGTACATAAGGCTTGTTAGCTATCTGACTCCACGTCTATTTTTCATACTATTAAGAAAACCAAGCGCTCTCAATTTTATTTTGATGACTTACATATTGGCTAATGTATGCGGAATTAAGCAACACGAAAGTTCTAAAACGTTTATTTTAGATATATGGGGGCTAAATGAAGTATTGACCTGATTCAACCCACTTCTAGCACACAGATATACTACTATCAGGAAAAGATTCTCTCAGATTTCAATTATATATCTCACACATTAAGCGATATTTTCGGTAAAACGTAACTTCAGGCTTGAGAGGTCTTAGTTCATTTCAGGCATTCTTCAGTCATAAGGTGGCGCACCTCAAAGGCAATATTTGTTCAAAGTTTTAAACAGATATTGGGTAATCGAAAAAGTATTTTCGTATTTCTAATCAAACTTCAACTTATTTCTTTTTATATTTATACTAATAAAACAAAAAAAATATGTACCATTTTGGTCGAACACTTTTCGCCGTTTTCCGCTAGAGACATTACTCCATCAGTAAAAATCGAAATTTCAAAATTTCCAGAACGGAAGCGAACGAACCATTGTTGTGCTATACGAGCTGATACAACATAGTCTCTGTAAACTTCACAAATTTCATTCGTGGCCAAATGAAGCTTGGAGATAAACGACTACAACGACATCTATTGACAAAATACGAAAAGTCTTTTTCGACTACCCAATATAATAATTCATTCTTGAATTGTATAGTGAACTGTGAACGTTTCAAATGGAATTTAAACTTGTGTATCGCTGTAGTTCGATTTCGCCGAATAAACTTAATAGAGAGTGGGGTTATATATATGTATATAACCCTATATCTATCTCGCTTAGTTCAACCGTTAGGTGAACAAAACTATTATACTCTGTAGTAGCATGTTGCTAGAGTATAAAAATATTCATCGAAACTATCAAATATTGCCACCTTTAACTTATGCATGTTCATAGTTTAGCACGCTTTGATCTTCACTAAGCAAGTAATGTGTTGGGTGGGGCGTATGAGCAACATAATAACACAATAACTTAATGCCGAAATGGGTGCCTCGCTCAAATTTAGCCAGATACACTTTTCTCTATAACATTTCTGCTTATATATAAGCAACAAATGTGCATATACTGTATATACTTCGAAGTATGTAAGTACATACGCATGTAAATATATATAAGTTATGTATGTACATGTAAGGG
Organism: Bactrocera tryoni; assembly: GCF_016617805.1. NCBI lineage: Eukaryota > Metazoa > Arthropoda > Insecta > Diptera > Tephritidae > Bactrocera > Bactrocera tryoni. The sequence continues at coordinate 48,457,004 of NC_052500.1, read as the reverse complement.
CAACGGGTGTCACACCAACGCACGTCCTTGCTCCACTTTGAGTTTATTTGCGCTGCAAGGAGCGTTAAAACTTCGCTAAATGTGTATTCCTGCTTACACGAATGTGTTGCAATACTTTTTTGCTGTTGTTGTTGTCATTGCTGGCATATCTTTTTTGCTGTTGTTTTTTTAAGCGTTTTGTAGCTTTTCGTTTTATTGCTATTGTTGTTGCAGCTATGGCTGCTTCGGATTGCAACTGACATCACCAACAACAACAACAACAACGTTAGCAACAGTACTTGCTCGTGGCTCATATTCATACGCACTGCGAGGCTGTTATATATACGGTACATATACTTAGACGCATACCAACAATTGCACTTAAGCACATATTTATTGCATTACGCGGAAATGTGTGTGTGTGTGTGACAACAAAAGCGAAAGCAAAAACAATACGCATACTTCAGCGTACGCGCACATTTATAGCTTGCGGTTGCAGCGTGTCGTCTTCTGTTGCGGTTGTTCGCTGCCGCGTCGCCTCAACGCCCCGCACCCAAGGCAACACCTTGCTCGCTTACTCCGTCGTCGCAGCCTCGGTTCGGAGTACGCATACTTCGCTCGCTGTGTGGTGTTAGCCATGGAATAGGAAAACTTTTTCACTTGCCACATGCAACGCACTGACGCATAAGAAAATGTGTGTGGCAAGCAACTCCCATTTCGTGGAGCGGCAGCCAAATCTCCCTGATGTTGTTGGTTTGTGCAATTCGGCGCAGCGGTGGGTTTCTACTATTTGTGTGGTGGTGTGTGCTGGCAATCGCTTTTTGCCTTCATCTTCTGTGGTTAGCTGCGCCGTGTACCGTTGCGCTGTCTTGCGTTGCGTTGCGCTTGTTGCGGTTGAAGTTGCACTCTGCCGTTGCCAGCGCTGGTGTTGCCACTTCTGTTTTTGTTGTTAATGGTGCTGATGTTCTCACTTCGTCGTCTCTTTTTCCTGATATTTTTTGTGTGTGCTATTTTCCAGTTGCTTTCATTTCTTGTGCTACGCCGACCTCTTGTCGGCACTTTCATTGCATTATTTGTGGCTGTCGCTTCCCTGAATCGTCGAAAATATTTTTTAAAGATTTGTTGTTGTGCTCTTTTAGCTTTTTGTTGTTTCATAGTCAGCTACAATTTTTTTGCATCACTCTGCATTCGACAGCAAGCTGCTAATAAAACAGTTTATGTATGTATGTATGCGGGTAGAGCAATCTCGTATATTTTAAATAAAGCAAGACCAGAAGAACACGCTCCCAGTGGAGTTGCAACATGCAATGTGGAGAAATTGAAAATTTCTTGTTAGCTATTGTACCTTCTATGCCTTGTATCAAACTCTCATAAATTAGCCATAAATTTCGATAAACAATGCTGGCGCCTAAACATGGCCATATGAAGCATTTATTAAAAGCCCAAAGGCAACCGACACCTCATTAATTTATAACATAAAAAAGCTTAAAGAAAGTGATGAATTAAATTGTGAGAATTTGTTTCCCATAAATCAATGAAAATTTTTTATTATTGCATCACTACAAGGCATTGTATAAGGTTGTCAAATATCTCCTTCGGTTTTTAGCTCTTTATTTAATGCTTTACAAAAGGAGTTACAATGATCGGATTTAGTTCGATAATCTGTTTCCATCTAGACGGCAACTTCATAATATCCCCCTCGTAGAAACCCTCTTCGTAGAAGCCCACCTCCTTATTTGCGAAGAACTCGGACAGCCACTTTTCACAAGCCTCTTTTGAGTTCAACCTTACACCAACAAGGTCGTTCGCCATGCTATAATACAGGAACAGGTGGCAATCACTTGGCGCTAAGTCCTGACTATATGGTCGATGCGATAAAACCTCCCATCCGAGCTCCTGTAGCTTCTGACGCGTCGTCAACGAAGTGTGTGGTCTGGCGTTGTCCCGATGGAACACTACACTCTTCCTGTTGGCCAATTCCGGACGCTTCTGGTCGATCGCCTGCTTCAAGCGGAGCAGCTCATAGTGGATGATTCCCTTCCAATCCCACCAAACACACAGCAAAACCTTCCTGGCCGGCTTGGCCACTGTTTTCACGATTCACCAGCCTTCGACCACAACCGTTTTCGCTTGATATTGTCGTATGTGATCCATTTTTCGTCGCCAGTCACCATCTGCTTCGTTCCGTTTCAGCAGCATAACGCAGGCGTTGATTCAGTTCAGAAGGTTTGTTTGCGTCAAATCATGCGGCACCCAAACATCAAGTTTTTTTTGTGTATCAAGCCTTCTGCAGATGATTTAAAATGCTTTGATGACTAAGTCCCATCTTCTGGGCGATATCACGAGATGTCACATGCCCTTCTAACTCGATGTTTTCCATGATTTGATCGGTATTCGTCATCACAGATCTTCCAGCAGCTGGCTTATCCATGATGTCGTTTTCACCTGCTCTGAATCGTCGAAACCATTCCTCCGCATTTTGAAATGATAGAGTACCATCCCCCAAAACATTATTGATCTCACGGAACGTTTTTCTATCGGATTTGCCTTTAACGAAAGAAAACTTTAAAATTGCGCGAATTTCGACGTTAGTGAACTTCATGTTTACACGTCTATCACTGTTGAACGCAATATCCAAACTAATCATGCATAGCGTCGTTTTGTAGGTTATGTCAAAACCTTTCCAAGATGTATAGTATTACCAGGTACGAGCTCTGAAGCGCTTTATACATAGCCGCGAAATTCAAAAGACAAAAAGTCGGTTCAATCTCCGAGATAGAATTTTTTGTTGGGTTCACTTAAGTTAAGCACTATGCATATATATCAATTCTCCTCAGACTGCATGCTTATAACTTCTTGATTCCAGCAATCTAAAAGAGTATGTTCATAGCTATCGGAGTGGCTTACTTAAAGGACTTTATACAAAAGGAAGCTCACGTGAATAACTTCTATACTTTCCCTTTTACATTTTATCAATCGTCTAGAAAATTTATTTGATATATAGTGTTTTTCACCAAAATTCCGTAGCTTTGCCTATAGCTTAGGTTAGGAAGAGCGAAGAGTTCACAATTCAATAGCGGACTAGAGCTAATGGTAGTGTAGCTCTGATAAAGCTCCCGCGAGTCCCAGCTATCCAACAAGATTGCACGAAAAAAGTACCGACGAGTTCCCATTCTACGGCTAGCGGGGTTGCGATGCCTCAGCTTTGCCTGTTGTGGGCGGACATCCATACTAGTCGTAACTTAAAGTGACTCGATGCCATTGATAGCGAAGGCATTCCTTATGTAGTCAAGGAGCACACGGTTAGTTAGTTCAAAGCAATCTGAGTGGATAGTGTGTTCTTTAAAGAAGCCTGTACTCCAGCGCATGAGATATTCCGCAACCTTAATGGTAGCAATCTCGTGTGCAGAAAAAAAATACAACCAGAGTTTGGTTTGACGACCTGATATCCAAAGCTCCACTCCTGCCGCTCGTTGTCGGGGATTGCTTATTCATTTGAACTTATTTAGCAACTAACCTGCTACTATAGGTCGTTCGGCTATCCATGACCTGCCGACCCCCCCGGTTGCTTGGAGCCTAGCTAGAGCGCCCAAAGTTTGTGTGCGTGTGCCTATACGCACTGGAGGATTCGTCTCCAATGCCGAGCGGATCAGTAGCACCGACCACCCAAGCGGTCGATTAAAGCGCTATCGCGGTGGTACTGCCCACAACTCCAGCCAAGTGGGACAAACACTATCTTGGACACTCCCATCTTCGGAAGTGCGAATTTACTGGGGTGCAAACCTTCAAATGTCATATGTAGAACAGTAAAATGCACAAAATTCCTACTGGTAATCTGGTATTGTTAATACATGATTGGAATACTACCGCCGCACGCTTACAGAATGGAGCTGACTAAACGAAGAGACAAATACTAGGCAAACAATGGAGAATATCTTTTGCACTCGTTCCGCATTGGCAAGGCAATGCTTCAAGTATTTGGGGTTCTGTTGAAATTCGCATTAAGTGCTGGCTTCCAGAAAGAATTCTACTCTTCATGAGCTACTGTATGTAACGACACTCCATCTAGAACGGATCGCGAAGGACAAAAACTGATCTAAGCGTGCACTCTCGCTTGGTATATATTCTGGTCTGGAATTGAGTCCTCTTATTAATAATATGCCTTGTTCTTTTTATGAAAAACTTAACAACTTCGATACAATTCTCGTTTTACGGATTATGGCTCTGGACTGACTTCCACCGCATATTCGTGAATGAACTTAGAAGTTTCTAGTACAACAACTCCGTTCAGGTTCTACCTCCTTGTAGATATGGTAATTGAGAAAATGCTATCGACAGTTGGCTCAGCAATGCAGGGGTCTAAATATTTACTTGGAGCCATGCTCCAGCTGAAGGCACAAAAATTGTACTCAACGCCCCTTGTAACAGAGAAGAGTCGACCAATTTTTAATTTTGCTTTCACTTTTATCAGCTTTTAATTTTTTCGTTACTGCATGACCTATGAGCTCTTTTTGATCATAATACTACTGATTGAGCATGATGAAATAAACGAAAAATCGATCGAAACGATTACTAAGATCTACCCTAACATATGTACATATCCGTAGTACAAACAGAGCTTTAGAAATCCCGTGACATTTCAAATACAACCAAACTGAAGAAAAACTGTAGAAATATCGAAACGAAGCAGCAAGAAAACGCAAACTGCAACCATCACCCATTCTACTTAAAGACGAAGGAGGAGCAAAAGTTAAAGCCATAGCCCGAGTAGCCTGATGAAAAAGGCAACGGAACAGAAATAGTAATGCGTTGGAAAGAACTTCAAATTAAAGAATGTGTTACTCCGTTGGAGATGCCACATTTTAGTTACTATCTCTTGGTATGCACTTGGTTGCATTGTCTCCTTCTCTTATACATAACTGCTTGGCTGCTGTCGTTCTGGCGCCACACACACACACCCCTACACATGTACAACAGAAAACCATTTGTGATAGGAGCAGTTGCAAAACAAATAAAAAAAAGTAAAAATTTCAAGAAAAGTTTTCACATCGACATTGCTGCATAGAAGTTGAGAGAATGTATGTAAATGTTGGCAGAGTGAGCAGAAGAGAAAGAGATGCAATGGTGGAGGGATGCAGCAGGCAGATTCAGCTGACACTGGTTGGTATGTAAGTGTCAGTATTATGGCGTACGGGTCGTATACGTAACATTGCGTCGTTGATAGTCATCTTTACAATAAATATTATGTAGATGATTATGTTGATGATGAAAATGACAATAATGAATACAATGCTGAGCGAAATATGTTTATGCTGTCACAGATTTATCTCTAGCTCCACCAAGGCGTTGAGTTGGCTTCTCTTCGCTCCTTCTACGGATCTATCTTAAACTCCTCTATTTATGTAAGAGTATTTGCGTATGTGTGTTTGTAATGGCATATTTTTGTTTCGAAATTAATTAAAAAATAAAATCACTGAAGGCAGAACGATTTTACAAACCTTTTAACTTACTTTTTTCGCTTTCTACTTCGCCCATGTCACACGCAATGTCACTCGTCGGATTTAATTATGCGCAATATAGCTACACATTTATGCTGATTATGACGACGATACTGAAGTCAAAAATTAAAAAATTGCAGCAAAATGAAAAATAGAAATTATAATGAATGAAAACTTTAAAATAGCGCGAATTTCGGCGTTAGTGAACTCTATGTTTACACGTCTGTTTACACAGGCTTGCAACGACATATGAAGCAAGGTTTTCATATTATTGTTTTTTAACTATTTCTATAACAAAAAATTCTAAACTTGTCGATGAGTTAGACGGCCGATAAAATGCTTATTATCACGATTTTTTCATATAATACATGACGTAATTTATTACAACTTTCGAGTATATCAAAGGACAACATTTGAATAACATTTTGTGAATTGCGGAAAATCCGCCAGCCTCAGCTGGTTTTGGGAGACACCGCCAGGAAACATCTTCTCGCGGTGGTCAGCATAATGGACGATAGGTTGATTTAAAATCTAAAAGTCAAACTTTTTCGGCTAATAGATGAACATAGACTGTGACTATTCCAAGGATTAGGAAACTGAAATGGACGTGCAGTATTATTTTAAAAAAATAAACACAAAGTAAACGATTTTTTGAAATTTCGAAATGTACGTCACTCCTTAATTTCTCTTCTAAAAGTTGAAAGCACTATTTTTCATATACTGCTGGGTTAGAACGCTGTTAGTTCTGCAATCAGTTGTTGAAACAATACCTGCTAAAACAACAACAAACTGATTGAACCTTATCAGTGTGGCTTTAGACCTGGAAAATCAACAGCTGACCAGATATTCACCTTGCGCCACATCTTGGAAAAGACCCGTGAAAGGAGAATCGACACACACCACCTCTTCGTCAATTTCAAAGCTGCTTTCGACAGTACGAAAAGGAGCTGCTTTTATGCCGCGATGTCTGAATTTGGTATCCCCGTCAAACTAATACGGCTGTGTAAACTGACGTTGTTATCAAACAAACAGTCGTCGCACTCAAGACTCTGCTCTCACGTCACTGTTGACAGTCAAAACTTTGAAGTTGTAGATAATTCCGTATATTTGGGAACCAGTATAAACACCACCAACAATGTCAGCCTGGAAATCCAACGCAGGATAACTCTTGCCAACAGGTGCTACTTCGGACTGAATAGGCAATTGAGAAGTAAAGTCCTCTCTCGATGAACAAATACCAAACTCTATAAGTCACTCATTATCCACGTCCTGCTATATGGTGCAGAGGCTTGGACGATGATAATAACTGATTAGTCGACGTTGCGAGTTTTCAATAGAAAAGTTCTGCGAAAGATTTATGGTCCTTTGCGCGTTGACCACGGCGAATACCGCATTCGAGGGAACTATGAGCTGTACGAGATATACGACGACATTGATATAGTTCAACGAATTAAAAGACAGCGGCTACACTGGCTAGGTCATGTTGTCTCAATGGACGAAAACACTCCAGCTCTGAAAGTATTCGACGCCGTACCCGCCGGGGGAAGCAGACAAAGAGGAAGACCTTCACTCCGTTGGAAGAACCTGGTGGAGGAGGACCTGGCTGCGCTTGGAATATTCAATCGGCGCCATGCAGCGAAAAGAAAAAACGACTGGCGCGCTGTTGTTAACTCGGCTTTAATCGCATAAGCGGTGTCTACGCCAGTAAAGAAGAAGAGGAAGAAGAACAACAGCAACTATCACGGATTCACCCATTCGAAAACTATCGGGAGTCACTGTCGAGATTTTAAATTTTTCATTTTTTGTTGAAAAAAAAATATATGTATACATATTTTGTATTTTATGAATAATGACACCTACATTATGTAGCAGACTGGGAGTTTCAAGAGAACTTCCTACTTCTTATATACTCACGCAAAATGTGAGCGTATGTACCCGCCTACTCATGCACGCACCATTCATGCGTACACTTAGTTTCGCCGGTTTCATTTCCATTAAAATTTTTTGTGAATTAATTAGAAAACTTTTCCCAACTGCCAGCAAAAGAGTTTTACGCATTATGTATAGAGATAGCGAAGAGCTGTGAATGCATGAGAAACATAGTAAAATGATTGAATGAATGTGGGAATACAGTTATGCTGCATGGCACAATAATAAAGCGAGATATTTTTGTATAGCGTTCTACCCAGTAAATGTATATACATATGTATATGCATAGTGTTAAAGTAATGAGCTTGCTGAGGTACAAGCAAATCTTCAGCGCCACAACCACTCCAACCAAGGTGTTATTATGAAAATCCCTCTAGCGCTCTTTAGCTTCTCAATTCTCTTTCTATTGACTGGCGCAGCGCAAGATGGAGTGTAGAGGTAGAGTTGTACTCCTTCTCCTGGGTAATTCAACTCAACCTGAATGTGGAGTTCAAAATATTGGGTTGACTTGCGCGTTGAGTACAAATAAAGTGCAGATTTTGTTTACATAAACTTTATAGTATGGAAGACAATTGCAATGAGGTAAATTCAAATTGAACAAAGCAAAGTTGAATAACTACACAAACATATGCATAACCACTCAAATAACCAAGTGCCTAAAAACGCCTCTCAGCTGTTGAGTTGAGTGATATCCCAAGGCAATTTTCAATAATCGAAAAATTCATCTGAAATCATTAGGCTCGTCTGCAAGTTTGGACATGGGAGGATTTCAGACATTATTATGCGAATATATATGTATGTACGTTACAACAACAACAGTGGAAGTTTAAACTTTGAGTGCAAATAAATAATTTGCGAAATGCTCAGACAAATTGGTGATTTTCTCTGTCTGGGCATATTTAATAAGTTCAACGTTACATGAATGCCCCAGCGTGCGGCTGAAGTGTTTAGCGCTAAAATTTCATTTTACCTCAGCAAAATGGGTGTGGCACTTGTACGCACCGTTTGACATCACAGTGCGCCAGTTAAGCAATTACTCGCCTAATTAGTTAGTTTTATAATTTTTATTAGTTTAAACAAAATAGAAAGTTACTCCAAGCTGTATTTAAGACTAATGGAAGCGTCTTCACTGATTTAAGCTTTGCCGGAAAATTAATTGGCCGCTTTTGCTCGGAAAGCACAACATTTTTCAATTATCAAGTGGGGTGGGAAGAGTTGAATGAACACCCAGAAGGAAACGTAGTAGACCCTATAAAATGTATGCCATGTATAAATGATCAGCGTGATGAGCTGATGACCTGAGTCGATTTAGCCATGTCTTTCTGTCTACCCGTATATATACGTTCTAGTCCCACAATTTTTGAGATATCGATCTGAAAATTTTCACTTGTTCTTTTCTCACAAAGAAGCTGGTTATTTGTCGCAACAGCGTTATCGGACCTCTATAGCATTTAGCTGTCATACAAACTGAACATTCGGATTCAAGTTATCGGAAATTGTTTCCTTTGACGACTTATCTTCACGTAATTTGTCCTGGATCATTATCCTAGGCAAAAATACAATATCCGGAGTAATTTTTGGGATCTCGTCACTGTAGCATATGGTTGACATACAAAATAAACAATCGGATTCAAGTTCATCCAAGGAACCTTTTGTATTTGCGAAAGATATTATAGCTTCGATTTAAACGAAGTTATAGTTCTTTCTTGTTTCTAGCATTGGTTTCCCTCGGAGAAAGCTTTTAACACGAAAGGCCTTTCTTAAGTATCTTACAATCATTCCAAAGCGCAGTGGAGGCTGATATCGGTTGAGGTAAGGGCATCCCCCATATATCGAGCAAATTCAACTCAAGTTTAAATTGGGTTTAAATTTAATAAATATTACTTAAAAGTTCGCATTTGCTGTAGGTTTTTCTTTGTTATCCAGCTGTAAATTACCAAACGATTTTGCCTGAGTAAATACTCTTTCAACAATTCTTTCGTTTCATAGCAAAGCTATACTCTACGCCATTTGATGAAATCTACCGTTTCTGTCTCTGTACGTAAACAGCATCGACAGTTTTCTGGCTAATGTTGATATTATTAAGAATAATTAAAGTACAGTAAATGTTCAACATACTCAACCAGTAAGTTTTTGGCTTCTTAAGGCTTGAAATAAGCGAGATGTTATTCCTCAGCTTGACAAAGTTACAATAAGTACGATTGTTTAAAGGCACACTTTTCAAAATTATCATAACGAAAAGAGACTTGAGTCAGCGCAGGTTCTCTAGTACTAGCTTATTCAAATTCAAGGGAACAAAACTCAGTTTTTAACCGCAGTTCGACAATAAATACCGGTATGTCACAGTTCCTTGTAAAGGATTGGGTAGAAATATTTTTCTAATCCAAAAGCAAAAATAGCCTTGTCATTTCTTCCTTTCAATTTCATAAATAAATTTATTGACTCTTCCTAAATCTTGAGGACAAACAAAGTTTTATTTCACATGCTCATATTTTTATAAATAAGTGTCATACATATTTTTCTCATAAGGAAAAACTTACACTCTGTTCCTGTGCACACTGTTCCTATCTGCCATTATCTCAACATCTTCGTAATCATTTTTTTTATTTATTCGACATGGTCCGCAATCATTATTAGTTTGGTTATATTATCCTTCTATGAAAATATAATAGGTTGTCAAATATCTCCCTTCCGTCTCTTTGTCTTTTGAATTTCGCGGCTATATATAAAGCGCTACAGGGCTCGTATAGTGACATAACCTACAAAACGACGGTATGCATGATTAGTTTGGATATTACGTTCAACAGTTATAGGTTAAAGGCAAATCCGATATAGTAACGTTCCGTGAGATTAATAATGTTTTCGGGATGATACTCTATCACCCCGAACTGCGGAGGAATGGTTTCGACGATTCAGAGCGGGTGAAAACGACACCATGGATATGCCAGCTGGCGGAAGACCTGTGACAACGAATACCGATCAAATCATAAAAAACATCGAATTAGACCGGCATGTGGCATCTCGTGACATCGCCCAGAAGATGCGAGTACGTCACCAAACCATTTTAAACCATCTGTAGAAGGCTTGGTACACAAAAAAACTTGATGTTTGGATGCCGCATGATTTGACGCAAACAAACCTTCTGGACCAAATCAATGCCTACGATATGCTGCTGAAATGGAACGAACTCGACCCATTTTTGAAGCGGATGGTAACCGGCGACGAAAAATGGATCACATTCGACAATATCAAGCGAAAACGGTTGTGGTCGAAGGCTGGTGAATCGTCCCAAACAGTGGACAAACCGGGATTGATAGCCAGAAAGGTTTTGCTGTGTGCTTGGTGGAATTGAAAGGGAATCATCCACTAAGAGCTGCTCCCATATGGCCAGACGCTTAATTCTACCATCTACTGTGAACAACTGGACCGCTTGAAGCAGGCGATCGACCAGAAGCGTCCAGATTTGGCCAACAGGAAGGGTATAGTATTCCACCAGGACAACGCCAGACCACACACTACGTTGATGACTCGTCGGAAGCTACGAGAGCTCGGATGGGGGGTTTTATCGCATTCACCATATAGCCCGGACACAGCATCAAGTGATTACCACCTGTTCCCGTCCATGGCGAACGCCCTTGTTGGTGTAAAGTCCGATTTATTCGCAAATAAGGAGGGGGGCTTCTACGATGGGGATATTATGAAGTTGCCGTCTAGATGGAAACAGATTATTGAATGAAACGGTGCATATTTGAACTAAATCCGATCACTGTAACCATTTTTGTAAAGCATTGAATAAAAAACAAAAAAACGGAAGGGAGATATTTGACAACTTTATATATCAAACACCGAGGCTGTGTATAATGCCGAAGCTTCATTAACATCGTTAAATTTTATTCTGGATTGTTGCAAACCTAAAAGTGAAGATTTATTTAGGACTTTAAGTGTTGGAGTATTGTTATACAAATTTTCGAAAGAAGGTAATAGATGTTTACAAATTAAATAGGAAAAATGACTTAAAATCAAACCTAAGGGTTCGAGATTTACAATTCTTCAAAATTAATTTTACTTGATATTTTTACGTTAAAAACTCGACTAACAAATCTTCCAGCCGCTGATTGTAACTAATTCCATGTGTAATGCAGGTCTGAGGATAGGGACCATAGACTGAGACAGAGCTACACGACATTGTTTCTGTTTAACAGGAAGGCCTTATGAACATTTATAGATCATTGATGTTGATGAATATCTTCTAAAGTGAAGGCTTTCAAGCGTTATTTTTATTATTCATCTTTTATAAAGACTCTGCAATATATATAATACTTATGCTATTTATGCATATATACATACATACTTTTTCTCACTTCCGCGCATTAAAAATCTTAAAAAATTTCACGAAACAGCAGGAGAATCAATGATAAATCAAAGTTTTTGCTGAAATCCTGCCAATCAAGTTAAAATTTTAATATCCTTGCACATTTTCATAAGCGTACAAATTTCACTAATTTTTGTTTCCATTTTGCGCTCTTTTCTCTATACAGCGTTTTAAGGACAGTGACATCGAAGTGAAGCGAAAGGATGGCATCATGTTGCTGCGCGAATTGGCAGCTGAGGTGAAAAATTTCATGGATTTCAAACGCAACGCTGTGATGGTAAGTTCACACATACATGCATACATACATATATACATTAAAAATTTATCAATAATCGTAACAGTAAAGCTACGTAACACAGTTATGCCGAAGCCAATGCCAAACTAATGAAGGCGGAAGCACCAAAACTGGCAAAGGCGGCAACGACGTCGCGAGGGCGCAAAGAAAGCGCGACGCGGCAGCTTTCAGCCGGGACGAAGGTTGGCAGCAAATAAAATGTCCTTATAGCGCCCAGAAGTAGGCAACGGTGGGTGCGAGGAACGTCGCAGAACATTGTCGAAGCAGTGAAGTGTTTAAAAATTATAATTTCTTTGATATCCGCGAGCGATTTTTGAGAAATTGAAACAGAGACTCGCTGCCTTTGTTAGTGTGCCTCACGCTGATTGTGTAGGCATCTATAAGACTTTGAGGCAAGCAAATATAATGTGGAAAGGAAAAAAGTGTATAAATAAGTTGCAACTTTAAAACAACGCCGTTAGGCTTTTGTGGCGCGTAATAAGGAGAATCGAAAAAGAGTAGCCCTTACAAATCAGTGGTTAGCTATATGCCAAGAACTCTGCCACAGATTGTGAAGCTACTAAAACGGTTCAAGAGTACATGCGTAAATATGTAAATATATACAGTGGTACCTCGACATACGAGTTTAATTCGTTCCGCAACCTTGCTCGTATCTTGAATTACTCGTATCTCGAAGCAAGTTTCCCCATACAAAACAATTGAGCTACCATTAAGCCGTTCCAACCTCCAAAATGTCACCCCAGTTATTTTTGTTACGTAGTTTTGAATAATAAAACCGTATTTATAAATATCAAATATTTATTACACAAAAACAAAAAAGAGAACGTAAAGAAATAAATTAGATATCCTCACTGGTCTTTGCCTTTTTTGCTACATTTTTCTCGCTTTCACTTGTAGGCCGTTTAGAAAAAAACTAGTCCAAGGAGGTTTGTTTCTTCATCCCTCTCATAATGTTCCAGAAATGAGTTAGGCAAGTGTCATTACAAAGGTCAGATGCACGAGCTGTTGCAACTTTTTCTGGGTGTTTTTTTCCACGAACTGTGAAACTCTCTCCCACATTCCCATCTGACTCCTCAAAACCAATTTCTTGCATAACCTCAGTATGCTACTGTGACTGTAACTCTTATATCTCCTTAGTCGTCAGTTCCTGGGTGTGCTCCTTGATGAGCTCGTTCCCGTCTCTCTCTTCCACCTCTAGACCCATGGAATTCCCCAGAGATACAATCTCCTCATCTACTGAGACATCGGGTTCCAATTCTTCATAGATCCTTTCAACTGCACAACTTATCACAGCGGAAGCACGCTGCTGACTGATCGTGATGGCGCGACCGGCCTCGTATCTCGAAAAACTCGTATGTTGGGGCACTTGTATGTCGAGGTACCACTGTATTTATTTACATTATATATGCAAATATATACCACCAATAGTTATGACATAGTGTATGTAAAAGGTTAATACGACTCCGGTATTTGATATCGCTGTGGGCGCTTATGCTTGCATCGAACATAAGTAAAACAAAACCGTAAAGACTCACGTTTCTATGATTTTGCCATTACGTCGCGTATTTATTGCGCAATAAATAAAAAAATCTATGCATAAACTTTAGTTACCTTAAGGTATGCTTGTGTGCACAGATTTTATTTATTGGATGCTCGTGTTGCCTGCAATCCCACACAACTTATTACCAGGGGCTGGTCATTCGATTGATGTGACTAACAAAAACTGAGTTGCTTACTCGTTTTTATGATTGGTATAATATTGCTGCTTACTTAATGCGTAAATTTAGGGTCATTGATTTATATTTTTGGTGTTGTATTTCAAAAACTCACCTGTAGTTAAGAGATAACATCGATTATTTCTCGAAGGTTGAAAATAAGCATTAGTGTAAATAGCACATGTTCCACCTTTTTAGAAATTTTGTGTTCTGAAAATATATAGTAAATAGTCTGATAGTCGGATAATAATAATAGCTGACCCCGCAGGCGTTGTCCTGCGTGAAATTATGTGTTTTGAAATGAAAAGAACGTTGAATTTTTATTGTGTTGAAACTTATTAATTTACTATTTTTCTACATTTTTTTTAATGTAACGCAGCTTGATAAATAACATTTTTTGGTTTCTGTTCCGGAGCGTAAATGTACAGAGAAGATGGTTTTCCAACTCATGAACACGCCACGTATAGCTGGCTGTGTGAAAAACATAGCATTTCCAGATTTATGCCACACACTTCTAGCGACTAACCTTGCGTCCTGTTGATTGTCAGCGCAAATGCAATTTTCCCGGGAAACTGAAATGGCAAATTGTTGGAGCTCAAAGGAATTTGTAGAATCAACCATTCTGTGCTCCGTCACAATTAGTCGGGTTCCATTACACAGTTTCGGCGCATGAAGATTGTGAAACGTAATAATGACAGATCCAACTGTGAAACGCAATTTGGAAATTCCACTGGATATTTTAGATCGTATAATTAAGCGTCTGGCTATATAGGAGCAGCTCATAGTTAGTGATTCCGTACCAATCCCACCAAACACACAGCAAGACCTTTCTGGCTGTCAATCCCGGCTTGGCCACTGTTTGGGACGATTCACCGGTCTTCGACCACAATCGTTTTCGCTAGATATTGTCGTATGTGATCCATTTTTCGTCGCCAGTCACCATCCGCTTCAAAAATGGGTCGAGTTTGTTCCGTTTCAGTAGGATATCGCAGGCGTTGATTCGGTCCAGAAGGCTTTTTTCCGTCAAATCATGCCGCACCCAAACATCGAGCTTTTTTGTTGAATACGTTGTGCAGGTGGCTTAAAATGGTTTGGTGACAAACTCCCATATTCTGGGCGATGTCACGAGATGCCACATGCCGGTGCCATTGATCGGTATTCGTTGTCACAGGTCTTCCGCCAGCTGGCTTATCCATGGGGTCGTTTTCAACCGCTCTGAATCGTCGAAACCATTCCTCCGCAGTTCGAAATGATAAAGTACTATCCACCAAAACACCATTAAACTCACGGAATGTTTCTCTATCGGATTTGCCTTTAACGAAGGAAAACTTTAAAATAGCGCGAATTTCTGCGTTAGAGAAATCCATGTTTACACGGCTATAACTGTTGAACGTAATATCCGAACTAATCATGCATAGCGGCTTTTTGTAGGTTATGTCAATACCTTTCAAAGATGTACTATATAGTATTGCCAGATACGAGGTCTGTAGCGCTTTATACATAGCCGCGAAATTCAAAAGAAAAAATGGCGGAAGGGAGATATTTGACAACCGTATATATAAATCCATATCTATCTCGTTCAGCTTTAGGTGTTATAAACAAATGTTATAGCAAGAATATGAAAAATATACGTAACTAGTCAAACCAGTAGGTAATAATAATCAATACTACTCAGGTAAAAGATTAGGTTGGGTTCACAATTAAGCGCTAAACTATATTGCGACTTTAAAAATTGTAGTACAGCACATTTTATTCACAAAAAAAATTTAAATAATATTTAAAATTGGGAAAATAAGCTTTGTTAAGCTTTTGATGAGCCAGTAAATATTTGTATATAACGCATATATATATATTTATAGTACACATGTGGCATGCAGCACTGAGTCCTTAAGCAGACGGTTGATTGCGAAAAATAAACCAAAACAATATTCAAAGGCAGCTAAATGCCAACAACTCAGCACCATAATATGTGTGTATATAATATTTAAAACTTTACAACAACAACATAAATACATTCTCTGCACACCAATTTCATTTTGCACCTTCACTCCTTATGATGCTTTGACTGCATTGAAGACATTACTTTACTGCTGACACGGTCCAGCAATACACCACAAACATCTGCCACCCGCAGCCACAGCTGAGCATCCGCATCCGCATTTTATATGCAGAAAACTTTGGCACAACTTTTTAGTTTTCGTACGTTTGCTTGCCTCTATTTAATATTAGGATGAAAAAAAATTCAAATTTTCTTACGGTGCTTCAGCTACGAAACGAACGTTTGTTACGGTTGCATATATATAGTGGTAAATACTCGCCCAAAACGAGGCTCCCATGCCTCACAACTGCTCCCACTCACACGCTTTCATACCCTTTTCACATGTAACTCTATTCTGGGAAGGATTATGGTGTCGCTCTTCTTGAAACACCTATCCCCACGTAAACCAACTGTGAAGAGATATGCACCGGTTAATATATACACATGTCTTTAGGCATCTCTTTGTACGTGTTTAGGCGCACACGTGAATTTTCGGCAGGCTTTGCTACGTTTCAGGTGGGGGAGCTGGCGCTGGTCTGCTTGCCTAAATTCATTGCCTTCGTCCATCATTTTATGCGGATGTATTTGCCTTCAAGCGCTGCTGTGTATGTGTGTATGTGTTTGTTTTCACTAATACATAACGAAACTTATTTCACCTCAGTTACATTAATATTTATTGGCCCAAGCATCCTTAGCATTTTTATCATGCATATTTGATATATTTTGCAAGCTTTGTTTTACTTGTTGTTGTTGTGGCTGTGTCCGCACATTATGTTGGATTGGATTATCCAACAAATCTACGAAAATCCCTTAAATGCTATTACTTGGGACGCAGAAATCAAATGCTCACATAAATACCTGTGTAGTTTGTAGTTCTGCGTATTGAACAAATTCCATAAGACTGAAAAAGATATTCAATAAATATTTCGAAAGTATAAAAACTAGGCTATAATGTAAGTATGTTAAGTTATTATTCAGTTTTTTTTAGAATAAACCAAAAGTGTTTAAAAAGCTGATTATTAAGCGTACAAACTTTGATTTCAACTCTTAGCCTGAGTTCACTGTGCGCCCTCGTTTTCTTAGAACTAGAGTGATTGAAAGCTTTTGACAGTTCATATACGAAGTGATAGTTAGTGTGCATGTGCGCAGTTTCATCCCGTTATGCTTTAAAGACTTCCTATAAAGTATTATGGGACTAACCTTTAAAGAAAGTACAGTCCCTTCAAACGAAAAAGTGTTTCATACAGGCACTAGAAACCATTTTTCCAGTTTGTAGTCTTAGCGGTCCGATATTGGTGATTACGACAAATGAATAGCATCTTTAGGAGAAGCTAGGGTACTGCGTCGAATACTTTCAGAGCTGGAGTGTTTTCGTTCATTCGAACAACATGACCTATGACCTAGCCACCGTAGCCACTGTCTTTTAATTCGCTGAACTATTTCAAAGTCGTCGTATATCTCATACAGCTCATCGTTCCATCGAATGCGATATTCGCCGTGGCCAATGCGTAAAGCACCATAAATCTTTCGCAGAACTTTTCTCTCGAAAACTCGTAACATCGACTCATCAGTTGTTGGCATCGTCCAGGCCTCTGCACCATATAGCAGGACGGAGATAATGAGTGACTTATAGAGTTTGATTTTTGTTCGTCGAGAGAGGACTTTACTTCTCAATTGCCTACTCAGTCCGAAGTAGCACCTGTTGGCAAGAGTTATCCTACGTTAGATTTCCAGGCTGATGTTGTTGTTGGTGTTGATGTTAGTTCCTAAATATACGAAATTATCTACAACTTCGAAATTACGTAGGTGCCTAGTCGCGAGTGCGCCGACTGTTTGTTTGATGACAGGAGATATTTCGTCTTGCCCTCGTTCACCAGCAGACCCATTTGCTTCGATGCTTTATCCTTTTTGGAGAAAGCAGAACTAGCGGGGAGGTTGTTAAGGCTAATGATGCGAATATCCTATCAAAGGCAGCTTTGAAATCGACGAAAAGATGGTGCGTGTCGATTCTATTTTCACGGGTATTTTCCTAGATTTGGTGCATGGTAAATATCTGTATTGTATAATGGTTCGATATATTCGAGGAATGAAGCATTGCCTTGGATAATAATCTATGCCGAATTTATTGAAGATATCCACACAAGGTTTTGATTTTGGTCGATCTATATATTTGACCTTATAGTGCTTCAATATCGGCGAATCCGACAATGGATCTGAAGTACTATGTACATAGTTGGCGTAATTATAAACTGATGGGCATGGGTGTCCGATATGAGCTTCTGGGTGTTTCAAACTTCGTGGCAAACTTAATATACCTTGTTCTGGATACAATGGATCTTTACACCATCTGCGTACACAGGCGATGAATAATGAATGAATGAATGAATGATGTAATCTATATATACAAGCAAGTGCTGCACATCACTATTCACAATTTAATTCTTTTTATTATTCTTTATGAATTTTCGAATACTGGAAGTCTTCATTTCGTTTAACTTTTGAAAATAAGGTTTTAATATTTCCGGTAAAAATGCCTCTAACTTACGATTTATTCTCTTTGTTTATAATATTAAATTAAGTCCACATAATAATTAGATAAAAGCTTGGATAAGTTGTTGAATATTGCAATTCATGAAAATATGGAATTTTTGCTAGAATCACCAAAAATTTATAGCGCAAAATAAAGAATAAATTGCTACAGATTAGATACGGTCATTATTAAAGATTTTCTTATAAACGACCCTACTTGGAATCTCCCATCTTTAAAGATCAAAGTTTGACTGTTAATAAGTTTTCCTATTTAAAATCGATGCAAAAAACGTTATCAACTCGAACTAAATTTTTTTTTGAACGGCAATTTTCTTGAATATAATTCAAGGCATATTTAACGGTAGCAATATAACTTACAAATAACAAAAACCAAAAAGCGAATTAGGCCGCTGGCAACTTCCACGAAATGAATGTTTTGTTTTTGTGGTTGTTTCTTGGCTTCTATGAACTACAGAATCAGTAATAAAAAATTTTAAAAGAAAAGACCTGGTTGTTCAATAAGTTTTGTCGTTCGATAAAAGAAGGCGTGTTGCTACCAGCCCACATTTTTTTAATTGTTTTGTTGGTACACTCTTTATATGAACGCATGTGAAGTTTAATTTCAATCTGTCAATTCATTCTTTGTTTACAAGCCATTTAGTGTCGCCGTATCAAAGTATTTTTTTCTACAATGAAAAAATTGAATATCGTGCAGTGATAAACTTCTTATTTTTGGAAGATTTAGCACCAAAAGAAATTCACGAACGAATAATAAAAGTGTATAATGATTGTTCACCTACAATTAGAACAGTAGAAAGATGGGTTGCTGAATTTAAACGTGGTCGTAAGAAGACGATCCACTTGAAGGACGTCCAAAAAGCGCATCAACACCAGAAATCAAAGCCAAAATACAGGATATGCTTTTGGAAGATCGTCGATTTAGTGGAGGATATACACATATCATTAGACAGTGTGAGCTATATTTTAAGTGAAATTTTGGGTTTTAGAAAACTGTGTGCCGCATTTGCAGTGGAACAAGAACACATTCGAATGCGACTTTCTCAGCAACATTTGGAGCGTTTTAAAAAGGATAAAGTGGATTTTGTGCGTTGATTCATCAGTATTATGAGACTTGGTTCTATCACCATGATCCTGAACCAAAACAAGAGGCTAAAGAGTGGTATGAACATGGTTGTACGCCTTCGAAACGAGTTCGCGCCCGTAAATCGGTCAAGAAGGTTATGGCATCAGTTTTTTGGGATGCGAGAAGAATTTTGTTTGTGGATTAATTCTGAATATTACTGCAACTTTTTGGACCACTTGAGGGAAAAAATTCTTGAAAATACCCGGTTTGCAGAAGCTAAAAATCGTTTTTCATCAGGAAATTGCACGGTGTCACAAGTGCATAGCTAAATTCCGTGAATTAAAGTTCGAATTGCTGGAGCATCCACCGCATTCACTAGATTTGGCCCCCAGCGACTTCCATTTGTTTCTAGAACATAAAAAATTTATGTGTGACAAGCGGTTTTCATCAAATTAAGAGGACATAACGGCTGTTGAAGCGTATCTTGCAGACCTTCCGGATTCGCAATTCAGCTATGGGATCCACAGAGGACCGTTTGAACAAGTGTATTAATGTTCCGGGAAATTATACTGAATGATAAAGTGTATTTTGAAATATAAAATTGTGTTTTTCTTATTAAATGACAAAACTTATTGAGCAACCTGGTATATTTTTATTTAGTAAACCCTGAGAGAGACTACGGTAATACAATATGTGTGAAAAACTTAAAAGTTCATGGTGCTTATTATCGCCTACTTTCAGGTTCTTTTGGGATTTAGAATCGTATTCACTCCCTATACCATAGCGTTAGGAACTACTAAAGGAATTTATACCAATAATAAGAGAATTTTATTAAACGAATACAGAGACGTTCCACATAATCGAACGTGTAAAGGGTAAAGTCCAATGCAAGCTTTTAGACTGCAATTAACAAGGGGTAAAACGTTTCCATAAACCCACTACCGCGCACCGCTCTGTTTCAGTATTTTATTAGCGATATTTCTGTTGCTTTCTCAATTAAAAAACCCAGACAGTGCGCCACAGTCTACAACAACAAAAGCGAATGAGAGAGCGTAAATAAATAATTCGGCAGTTTATTTGAGCATCCACCCATTTACCAAAGCAATTGACGCTCGGTTTGGTTATTACCCGCACAATTGATATTTAACAGAAGGAACCCCTCAAAATGGAAGACAGCGAGTGTAGGGATCTCCAGCGGTTGTATAGCGTAAGTGGGTTGTTGCTGTTGCTTGTGTGAGGTTGCGCGGCAGCCAGCCATTGTTGAAACCATGGCAATCGACAATTCGATGACTGCCGAATGAATGGGCCGTTCGTGGCTACCATAGGCGTGTTGTTGCCGTTGTCGTTGTTATTGTTATTGATGCTTTTACGGATTTTTGCACGTGCAGCGTGGCCATCAACACAGCCAACAAAAAAGAAGCGTCGCGTCGCGTCGCACCAACATAACCGCATCTCCATCCGCCTGCTCAGCCGTCGTCCTTAAAATCCACCTGCTTTTCCCACCTTCCCACCTTCGCACCGCCGCAACCGCAAATGCCACATTGGCAATTTGCACTTGTGTTCAACATGAAAATAATGAAAAACAATTCGTGCATGCGGTAAAGCGACTAGACAACGAACGCGGCGCGGCGCAAATGCATAACTTCCCCGGACTCTAGAGAGATCGCCTCGGTCTGCTGCCGGGGTAGCGGTGTCACGGGTCAGCTGTCTGTAACAGGCGCCCATAACGAGTAGCCAACAACTGCTGCTGGTTGCATTTCCGCTTCGCATGTGGCGAAAAATAACAACTACAAAATAAAACAAACAACAACAAAACTGTAAAAAAATAAATGGCAAATATAGCGAAGTGGTAACGCGGCTCGCGCGGCAAATGCCACCTGACAGGACAGCAGAAAGCTACAGCGCCGTAGTTGGTAGGTGGACAACTTTATGGCCAGTGCAAATTGTTTGCCTGCGGGCCGACCGAACTCGGGCAGACACGCGAAAGCACCGACAGACAAACAAGCGGACAGGTAGACAAATGCGCAGACGGTATGGCAACCAAGCGCTGGTGTACGTGTGTATGAGTGAGTCTGGCATGTGCATGAAGCTTCTTTGCATTGCGTGTGAATCGGGTCAATGCAACGTGGCACCGAGTACATGCATCATGTCGGAGTGGCAGCATAACACCTCCACCAATGGTGGTGGCTAGGTCCAAAAAAAAGTTGCTACATACAAAGCAGGATGCATGGAGATGAACATGCGAACAAAGAAGGATGTGCAAGTCAGTTACTCAGTCAGTCGGTCGTTTGCTTTGGTTAGTTCGTTGGTTGAAAGTCAATGACTGAGGTGCCTTTGTGGTTCTTTGCTTGCGTTTTGTTGTTTTTTGAAACTTAAACAAGTGGAAATAATTGATTTAAGACATACATTTCGTGAAATGTTATAGAAGTGGAGTTATTTTTCAAAAATGCTGCAGTTACTTATGTCATACCAAATTTTCAGGTTTTATCCAACTTTCTATTTATCTTTATATGTATATAAAAAGTACGTGTCACGTTGTTTGTCCGCGATAGACTCCCTAAGCTACTGAACCGATTCTAGTAAAATTTAGCACACAGTATTCAATTTGAACCAACTTAGAAGATACGTTAGCTAAAACAATATATAAATAAAGAATACAGTGAAAGCTCTCTCAAATGCACGCCTTATTAAGCGGACATCTCTGTTAAGCATGCACATTGTTGATGTTTATTAAAAACTTCTAATAACATCTCTATTAACTGCATAGAAACGCTGGTAACCAGATATTGAGAAAGCAGCCTTAAATTCGTTATTTGTATACTCTCGCAACAAAGTTGCTAAGGAGAGTATTATAGTTTTGTTCACATAACGGTTGTTTGTAAGTCCTAAAACTAAAAGAGTCAGATATAGGGTTATATATACCAAAGTGATCAGGGTGGCGAGTAGGGTTGAAATCCGGATGTCTGTCTGTCCGTCCGTCTGTCCGTCTGTCCGTTGAGTAAAAATTGAGATATCTTGATGAAACTTGGTACACGTATTTCTTAAGATAAGAAGGTTAAGTTCGAAGATGGGCAAAATCGGCCCACTGCCACGCCCACAAAATGGCGGAAACCGAAAACCTATAAAGTGTCATAACTAAGCCAAAAATAAAGATATTAAAGTGAAATTCGGCACAAAAGATCGCATTAAGGAGGGGCATATTTGGACGTAATTTTTTTGGGAAAGTGGGCGTGGCCCCGCCCCCCACTAAGTTGTTTGTACATATCTCGGAAACTACTGTAGCTATGTCAACCAAACTCTACAGAGTCGTTTCCTTCAGGCACTTCCATATGCAGTTCGAAAATGGAAGAAATCGGATAATAACCACGCCCACCTCCCATACAAAGATTATGTTGAAAATCACTAAAAGTGCGTTAACCGACTAACAAAAAACGCCAGAAACACTAAATTTTGCGGAAGAAGTGGCAGAAGGATGCTGCCCAGGCTTTCTTTAAAAATTGAAAATGGGCGTGGCGTCGCCCACTTATGGACCAAAAACCATATCTCAGGAACTACTCAACCGATTTCAATGAAATTCGGTATATAATATGTATAATATTTTCTTAACACCCTGATGACATTTACGAAATATGGTTGAAATCGGTTCACAACCACTCCTTCTTTCAATATAACGCTATTTTGAATTCCATCTGATGCCTTATTTGTATAATGTATACATTAGGAAATGAAAATACAATTCAGTACTCAAAGTACACAAATTGATCTAATCTAATTAATTTTACAGCAAAATAAAAAAATATGTAAATTATTATCACTTTATCATGCGAGAGTATAAAATGTTCGGTGACACCCGAACTTAGCCCTTCCTTACTTGTTTCCAATGAAATTTATTTGTACGAACATATTCAAAATTAAACCTCTAGTACAACCCCTTGGATTCTTATACCGACAAAAACGTGTTCGTCTTTATTCGCAAATGAAATTTTCACTGTATTGAATAGTTTATTGTATGAACAATAGCATAAAATGTATACCACAGCAACGCGTGGCCGGATCCCCTAGTAATTTTTTATATCTGCAGATTAAATGACTGATCCAAAGATCACACGTAGCCTACTATATCATATGCAGTTCTTTGTGAATGCCATGAAAAACAAAGCTTCTACGTTCGGTCTTATAAGTCCACAAAGTAAGTGCCTGTATCAGCCACAAATTTTCTCAGACGTTTAATTTTTATTCCCATCAACTTGGTAGGATATCTGAAGGTATGAGCTCCCAAGTGTTTAAGGATCTCGCAAACATGGCACAATCGAGAATGAAGTGTTGAGATAATTTCACTTCGTCTTCCTCCATATAGCTTCTGTCGCTGGCTTCTGGTAAGATTCTCAACCCTACAGAATGGACGCCGATAGGGCAAAGAACCCACTGAATCTCTTATGATTGACCAAAAGAGGTCATGAAGTTATAAAAACCCAACGCTGGCCAAACTATAGCGAAGCACAGTTAGTAGTAGAACACACAAGGAAAAGGGAGCACCAACCCTGAAGGCGCGAATAAAGTTCCTTGGCAGCTCATCAACTTTACAATTACCTGCGATTTCACTATGGCCAAGCAGCCATACCAGTCTTATCACAAAGTTACTCAAAGTTATTGATAACGAGAGACGATAGTCATTCCTCTGAAGGAGGCTGCACTCCGGAACAGCAAATTTATCGCTATCTAAATGGCAGCAACCTTGGCTTAAAAAACATTGCAACAGTCAAGAGGTCTAAAGCTGAAGTTGATAGAGATTTTCTGACATTATCAATATTCCTTCACCAACATTCTCCCATGTGTTGGAACCATCCTAAGAGAAGCTTATTGCCCGTCGCCCCTAACGTGTTCTACCCACCCACAACTTCCTCGATAGTATTTGGACAGAGAAAGACGCTATAGTTTTGTTTGACGATTCTAAAATCGAAAAGATCTGGTTAGAGTCAAAGTAAGCGAAAATGTCAGAATCCGTACAGATACGTGTTCATTTAGAAACCCAGATTATCTGAGTATAAAAGCAATCTTCGCGGCCATACACCTTCCGGCGATATGTAAGAGCGCCATATGCCGAATGTACCTTAGTTAGAGTGAACCTTAGTACACCACATATGCAATCTAAGCGTAATACTACCTTTTTCGCTTAATTCTTTCTTTTTTGAACCAAGCCATTCCGAAAATAAGTATATCCAATAGCACAGAAATGTGACAAAAACTTTGAAAAGTCTCGATTCGACGATTGCAGACACAACCCAGGTACAGTAGATACAGAATTGCCTTGGAGTTATAGATAACATACTTTCTAAGGCGCTGGTTTTAGTTACGCATTATTAATTATCTAAGTATATTTTGGGAATGTTGGGACAAGCCAGTCCGCTGAACACTCGCAGGGCCATTGAAAGGACAATACTAAGACAGCACACAAAAAAAAAAATATATATATATATCATACCCATATCTTGTTGTTGGTACACTGCGACCTGCACATTTTTAAATTAAATTTGGCATCCAAGAACTGAAGCAATGAATTATCTGTATCCGATGCAAACTTTTTATTAAAATCCCCACTTAGAATCATCATAATTTTATTGTATTCTTTCAATAATTCATGATACTTCTAGTGCATTCTTAATTAAACTTTCGTGAATTAGTTCAATAAATGTATTTATTAATTGATTATTAGAAATAATCTTAATACTGAAATACTGTGATCTAATTATGTTTGATTTGCACATATAGAAATATACTTTGGCAGTTAAATGCATACATTGAAAACTCAGCTCGCAATTCAAAACATTTTCATATTTTTTTTTAACAAAATGTTTCCTCAATCGACTCTCGGTATAGATGGTACTAATGGTATAGACGTTGTCCTTTGCCCTATTGGCTTTTTATGGTAAACTAATTCAATAAAAAACTTTTGCATTACCAAAAAAAGGTCTTCTTCTTTACTGGCTTAGACACCGCTTATGCGTTATAGCCGAGTTAAAAACAGCGCGCCAGTCGTTTCTTCTTTTCGCTACGTGGCGCCACTTGGATATTCCCAGCGATGCCAGGTCTTCTGCACCTGGTCCTTCCAAAAATTGGAGGCCTTCCTCTTCTCTGCTTACACTGGCGGGTACTGCGTCGAATGCTTTCAGAGCTGGAGTGTTGAGGTCCGATGATATCAGTACCTGCTTGATAAAGTTCTGCAGCTCGAATTATTTTCTCCAGCAGCAGATTTAAGAAGTCGCACTATAGGGAGTCGCCTAGTCTGAAACCTTATTTGGTATCGAAAGGCTCTAAAAGGTCCTTCCCGATCCTGACAGAGCTTTTGATGTTGCTCAACGTCAGTTTACACAGCCGTATTAGTTTTTCGGGGAAACCAAACTCAGACATCGTGGCATAAAGGCAGCTCCTTTTCGTGCAGTCAAAAGCAGCTTTGAAATAGACGAAGAGGTGGTGTGTGCCGATTCTCCTTTCACCGGTCTTTCTGGTCAGTTGTTGGTTTTGCAGGTCTAAAGCAAAACTGATAAGGTCCAATCAGTTTGTGGACGGTGGGCTTTGTTCTTTCACACAATACGCTCGATAGAACCTTATACGTGATGTTGAGGAGGCTAATCCCACGGTAGTTAGCCCAGATTGTGGGGTCTCCTTTTTGTGGATTGGGCAGAGCACACTTAAATTCCAATCGTTGGGCATGCTTTCGTCCGACCATATTTTACAAAGAAGCTGATGCATGCTCGCCGCCGTGTTTGAATAGCCTAGAGTTAGAAAACCTAATAGAACCTTGTTTCACTTTTTTACGTATTCTCTCATTGAGACTACAACTAGACTTTCAACCAAATATTTAATGTTTACACTTTCCAAAGACAAAATTACAGCCGTCCAACAAATGGCCCGTGATTTAGTAAGGTAAGTCCTTGGAGGACAAAAAAATGTGCTGCCTAAAATAACTATATTCAAAGTTCTTCGAATCAACTAGGAATACTCTCTGAGCTTTGGTAATATTCAGCCAGAAACTATGAGCAAATATTAAACTCTTCCATATGTTATTTTTCACCATTAAAGTCATTTATCAAACACATCATCCTTAAATGCACAAACAGACAACTGAAAGAATAAAGAATGGAAAATTAATGAAAAAGATGTTTAGTTTGCATCTTCCCAGGCGACATAATTATCACCAAGAAAATTATTTCCTAGTACAACTCAACATGCGCTCTTACTGCCACCTACCAGAGTGCAGGGAACCAACAACTCGACACCCAAGAGCACTACAACAAAAAAGTGAGAAAATATCTTGACTGACTTGTTTACATGCACTTTTCCAGTGATACTTAAATATGTGTTTATTTGCGTTCATTTTTTCTGTTTTTTTTCGTGGGAAATATGAACTCTTACGCAATGGCACAGACAGTGCAATGGCATAGAGTCCTTTAAGGAAACATCCATAGCAAACACAATGACTATAGAATTTAAACCTTGAAAGTGTGAATCATCCACAGCGCGGCAGCAAATGTGCGAAAAGAAGCTTAAAGTGGAAGAAAGAATTAGAAAGCAAGCGGCAAGATGGACAGCTTAGACTTTAGAAATGCAGCGCCAAATTGCAACTTTTTGGGATGAGAGCGGAGGGTTGTAAGTTTATAAAGCAAACATGAACTGGCAGACAAACAAGCGAAGATTTTGAAAAAAAAAACAGAAAATTATTTAAAAGCCGGCCAAATGAACACGCAGACATCTGGCAAGGCAATGGCAGGCAGACGAGCATAAGCGGAGAAGAATACGAAATAGCTGTGGAAAAACACAGCGCCGCGTTTGTTGGCTGTTAGTTTTGCGCCTTAACACGGACGGCGGATGGGTGATTATAGCACAAGCCTATGAACTGCCGGGTAGACGGACAAAGCGTAAAACAACAGCAAACAAACAAAGTAGCAGACAGTCAGACTTGCAAGAGTAAACGCTCTCCAACGCCTCCGGTGCGTCGCTACACGCAAGTAGAAGCAGCAACAAAGCAAAAATAGCGGCGCTAAAGGAAGTCAACGCACACACCCATACATACACACGCAACCACATACACACAACAAAGCAAACGTAATGCAATTCGCATGCGTTCACATTTATCATACGCCCGGGTGTACCTACTCCACAGTACGTTTATCATACGCCCGGTGTATCTTTTTTCTAGGCTCGCACACACATACAAATATAGACATGTGTTGGTGCATGCATTACGAAGGCGTCGACCCAGCAGCATTTGATTCTCCTGTTGTTGTTGTTTGTTAGCTGCCTGCTCGGCTTGTTTGTCTTGCATGCGAGTTGACGCTTTGACTATTTGTGCAACAGCAAGACGATTGCATTAAAAAGCAGGCAGCATGTTACACTTGCGTTGACTTGGCCTCCGACATGGGTCGCTGCTGCTGATTTCTTCCTTTCTCTGTGTTTTTTTTTGCTGCCGCTGCGTCAGCACACGACATGTCGGCAGCAGGGCAACGCATGTTGCCAACATTAAAATGCACTCACTCAGTCGCATCACATTTGTGGAGCGCATTCAGACAAGTGCGGCGTAAAGTGCACAGCACCGTGTTGGGCACCGGCGTCAGCTTTACAAATACACCATTGTCAGTTATTATTAAAAAAAAAAGAAAAAAACATGCACACACACATAGCAAAATGGTGTTGGCGAACAGGATTCCAATGGTGAGTATTGTTTGCCAACGGATTTGCAACAAGATGTTTTACTTGCAACATGACGCATTCGCACTGTCCACACGTACAAACACTAGAAGTTACATTTTGGCTGCAAATTGTTAACATTTGAGTGAATGTTGGCAATTTTAATGGACGACTTCTAATACTCACAAATGCGACCGTTCAATATTTGCAAAGTTCTCTACACACTAAAGCAGCTTTCTGCACCAAATAACTTTTCAGCTACTTAAAAATATAGTAACAGCAATTTTTCGTGAGTACCTCTCAAATTCTTTTTTATGAACGTGTGCTTTAACGCCGCAAGCGATAAGTGCAACAAAACCAATGTCGAAATTGGTAGAAGGATAAGCTTTCAGAGCAGCATCTTAAAGTGTGGAGCACTTCATTACTTGTTTAATTAAGACTCCTAAGCCTAATTCAGTACACTTTAGAAACATCCCGAGATGGTATAAAAGTAAAAGCGCAAACGTCCAGCACATGCCCTTGCTATATTTTTAAAGTATTTATTACAAGAAAATATTGCTATTTACTAGTATAAGTTTTAAGAATTATCGGGTTATATCCAGTGAATATATTAGGTCTAGTAAAAAAAAAACAATTACTTCTGCAATAGCTGAATTTAGTATTCTGTGTCTCTCGTTATATGTCATTAGACGTGTTACGTTATGTCATTAGAAAGATAAGATTTCATACAAAAACAAATAAGGAAAGGCTAAGATCGGCTATAACTGAACATTTGATGCTTTTATAACTTGCAAAGATTAATGACAGAGAAATGCCTTTAGGTACATAAGGCTTGTTAATTATATTTTCGGACAAAAGACAACTGTAGATCCTTGGGTCCACATATTCAGTACCCAGAGCTGCAAACGTTTTAGTACGATTCGGCCCATTTTTGGTCATTAGATGGCACACTTCAAAGCGATTATTCGTGCAAAGTTTTGCCCCGTTATATTAATTGTTTCTTGATTTGTACGCTGTACGCTGGAAAGTGAAGGAATCAAACTGGAGTTTAAAATTGTGTTATATGAGAAGCAGCACTTGTATATGAGAAACTGGCGTGGTTGCAGTCCGATATCGCCGATGTTATATAGGAATGTAAGAAGAGTATCACTTACCAAATTTTATTGAAATGGGCCGGGCGGGTCTCGAGATATATTATTTCACCTAAAAGTGGGCGGAGCTATGGCTTTTTATCCAGGCTTCTATAAAGCGCTCTCATTCGTCTCGAGTATAAAATTCATTCATCATGGGTTTGGGGTTTAAAATTATTTATTCATCGCGCTTTTAGTACTTTTAAACAGTACCGTTATATTGGGAGTGTGCGGGGTTATACTCCGATCATCCGATTCATCCATTTTCACACTGTTGATAAAAGTTGTTATGGTATTTACGCTAGGTGCATATATATAACAAAACATAATTATTATAAGTACTCTATAGTAAGATGTTAAAAGAATATGAAAAACTTCTCATATAAATTTGTAGTTACTTGACTCAGTATTGTTTGAAAATTTGACGAGTGCTCTCAGAGAGCATGAGTGCAAGCCGAGTAGAAAATCGTCTAGTACTACAGATTACCATTTCGGGCCACCGGCGATGTCTATCAGCCTCAACCCATTTGGGAATGTTTCGTCGTGGAGACTGAATTTACCGACCGTAGTGCCAAAGATACCTTCTTTGGCCACCCTGGCGTTAAAGTCGCCAAGCACGATTTTGACATCGTGGCGGGTGCAGCTCTCATAAGTGCGCTCCAAGCGCTCATAGGAGGCATCTTTGGTCACTCGTTCTTCTATTCCGTCGGGGCATGGGCGCAAATCAGCGAAATTTTGAAGAACCTCGCTTTGATGCGATTGTGGCTAGACGTTCATTCACCGGAGTGAATGATAGTACTCGGCGACGGAGACTCTCTCACACAAAGAGTCCCACACCAAACTTGCGCTCCTTAAAATGTCTCTAATTAATGAGCAATCAAGTTTTGTATTATATTAACTTATTTTATATTAAAATCGTCATCAAATAAGATATATGTGGGATGGGTTCGTGTTTATTATGTAAAAGTGTTGGTTTTATAAAAGTGTTTGTTTCACAAAAATTTTTTAGTTTTAGTTTCATAAACTGTTTGCACTTGGCATCGTGCTCGTCCGCGTGTCGACTGACTGTCGTTTTCAAAGTCTTCGTTACTTGCTTCTTCATCGCTACTCGTTTCTTCGTCGCTACTCGTTGTCTATTGCGATCAGTGTTGCATGTTACTGTCCGCACGTTCGCCCACTTCTAGTCTGTCCTTTCTTTGTTCCACATTCGGCCGTCCTGACATTCGTTCGTCCTCAAACGACATGCACCATTTTTTCATGAACTCGGCAACTGTTGTTGTTCGATACGGTCCTGCGCGTTCACCTATTTTTTTGACATCATACCTGCCATGATTCAATTTCTTAACAATTTTGTACGGTCCTAAAAACTTTTTATTAACTTTTAATGTGTGACTATATTGTGTACGCTTAATAGCTACTAACTCATTTTCTTCATACGTTTGTTCGGCTTTTCTTGTTGCTTTCAAATTTTTTCGATTTTCTTCCTGTATTATTTTAATATTTTTCCTAGCCATCTCTCTAACCTGGTCACGTTCTGTTTCTAGCTCTTTGATTACTTCATTTTCAATGTACTCACTCAAGTCTATCTGATCTTCTACACGCATGTCAAGCCCTGTTAAGAGCTTGAATGAAGACACCTTTGTGCTACGATTTGGATAATTGCTTAAATTTTTTTGTATATTATCAACGTTTTTATACCATTGATCTGGATTGTTCAGAGAAATTTTCGTCAACATTGGAATTACTGTTCGGTGGATGCGCTCTACTTGTCCGTTTCCGCTCGGTACACCCGTCGCGATAAAGAGATGTTGAATTTCATGTTCACGAAAGTAGTCTCTAAACGCTGGAGAGGTAAAAGATGCTAAAAATGCAAAAATAGCAGCTTGTTTATGCAACCTATCAATCACTGCTGACGCACCAGTATCTTTGGTAGGATATAACCCGACAAATTTGGAGAATGTGTCTACAACTGATAAAATGTGGTTATAACGTTTCGCGGTGACCGTTAAAGGTCCTAAGTGGTCTAAGTGATAGGTGCCTAATGGTTGATCGTCTGTCCTTCACCTCTTGTTGAACATCACTCCTCTTTATGAATTCTGCACCTTCTAGCTTCATATTAATATTGACTTTATCTAGTACTGATGTCCCTATGAATACTGAATATGGAAACATCGCTCCGTATTAAGCACAAACAACACCCAGTATCAACCAATGCATCAACTTTTAGTCCTCCTACCTTCATTATTTTTACCGGTAAACTTATTTCGATTTGTCAATATTTACAACATTAATTTTATCTGATTCCTTCTTTACTTTTATACCTGCAGTACCATTGCATTCAAAAGACTTGTGTCATATACCATTACATGTCAAACATTTGGTTTGTTGACTGCTGCAGTCTCGAATGAGATGTGTGGAGCTTCCACACCTAAAACACGATTTTGAGACTTTCTGATTATAACTTGTATTTACGACTTTCTGTATTGACTTGTCTGCTTTACTATGGATTTTTTCGAAAACTTTTATCTTATCTTTTAACTCACTAATTGCTTTTGTTTCGTACAGAACCGCTTTGTTCAATTTCGTATCTATTATTCCCTCAATGAAATATGATACTAAACTTTCAGTATCGATATTTATTGGCTTTCCAATTTCTATAATAACATACAAATACTCGCGAAACCTTTCGTTTACCCTCTTCTTACGACTTCTCAACTGACTATGAACTTCTGACGACGACACCTTTTTCCCAAGTTCACAGATCAATTCTTCCTTCAGTGATTCCCAACTGACCAAGCCTCGTTGACTTCTAATAAACCATTTGGCAGCTCCTTTCAGCAACTGCTTGCTATAAATAAATTTCTGCCCACTATTCCACCCTACTACTAATGCATTCTCCTCAAAGTCATTCATCCATTGTTGAATATCGATATTATCGTCACCATTAAATTGTGTTAGGCTTTCTTGGATATTATTAAACGTAAAAACAGATCTACCTATCGGTGCCACTGCCGCAGTAAAATTTGTATTTGGTACATCGTCGTAGGAACTAACTGATTCAGCATTTTCATCATCCTCATGTGTCTCATGTCCATGGTACAACAACAGTCTTTTTGCAACTCTGCTTTACGTCCAGTAGTTCAAATATTTAGTTCACGTAGTGCTTGCTGCAATTCCCTAATATTGAGTGTCAGTATTACTTGTCTGTCCATTTTCGCAATGCAAATTTTACTTATAATTTAAAGGTGTTTCTAAACAAACAACTATAAATGTAAAAATAATCAATAATATATATGTAAATATATCGATTTTATATTAAACTTATCTGCTTTCCGCGTCTAACTTCTTTACTTCTTCGTTCAACATCTATGTTTCTGCCTTCAGCTTACTCAACTTGTTCAACTTTTCTGCTTCTTCGTTAGACTTCTCGCTTCTTCGTTCAACGTGTTCACCTTTCGTTACTTTCAAATTACTTCTTTTGTTTGCCACACTTCGTTACCAATATGCTTTTCCTTTCCACACGATCGTCGTTTTTTCTCGTACTCGAATTCGCTGCTACCACTTATCGCTGGATCTGTATTTCATACGAATGGAATACATTAGCTGCTTTTTCGCCGTTAATTTTGAAATGGCGACTTCGTATGACGACGAACAATTAATGACGCTTCCCGAACTTTCCAGAATTTTAGTATTGAAAATTAAGAAATTTTTATAGCGTTTGAAGACGCTTTTTTGTTTTTGTTTTGTTTTTTTTTTCACTGGCCGACACTTGAAATATATTTGTGTATTGCACTGCGTTTGACGACGCTGACAATTACAAAATAACGGACGATTAAGTGTTGAATGTTTTTATAGCGTTTGACGACGCTATTTGACGCAAGAAATGATTTTTAAACCTTTTTTCAATATTCCACCGGTTGAGTCCCCAATTTGTGGGGTGGGTTCGTGTTTATTATATAAAAGTGTTTATTTTATAAAAGTGTTGTTTTTATAAAAGTGTTTGTTTCACAAAAATGTTCTAGTTTTAGTTTCTCAAACTGTTTGCAACTGGCATCGTACTCGTCTGCGTGTCGACTGTCAGTCGTTTTTTCGTCGCGACTCGTTGTCTATAGCGATCACTGTTGCATGTTACTGTCCGCACGTTCGCCCACTTCTAGTCTGTCCTTTCTTCGTTCCCACATATGTATATGTGATACAAACTCAACCAAGTCCGCTAAAATTAATATATTGAGTGGATTTGAAAACCATCGGCGAAAGGATCGGAATTCATTCTGTGAGGAATAATATAATTGTAAAACTTTAAGGTACCTAATATCATTGAAATATATTAACGGTGCATTATAGTGGTGCAAAAACCAAGAGTAGTCGGCCCATATTTGCGTCGACTTTTTACGAATAGTTTCACGCAAACGACGCATAACACTCAAATAGTATTCCTTGTTGGCAGTTGGGGCAATCGGAAGAAAAGGCTAAGTCCGTGTGCAACCGAACATTTTATAATCTTGCAACATGCAAGAATTAACTCCAGGGAAATACCTGAATATGTGAAACGTCATTCAGAGGATTGAAATTTTATCAACTTTCTATATACAAGTACATACATTAGAGTGATTCAAAAAAAAAAATTTTTTTTCGTTTAGTACTCGGAAAAATAGGTTCCTAGACACCTCTAAGAAAGCCTCTCCAAGCATGAGTTTTTAATTGTAACGGGAACGTCCTCCTACATACAGTTTTCTATTTTTTCTTATTATCAGATAGAAAAATTTATATCTCGCTTCCAACTACTTAAAAAACTGTATTGTTCCTTAGATTTTGTAGAAAATTGAATGCTCTACAAAAAAGGTCCAATGTGATTTTTAGTTTAAAATATATTAACAGTTAAAGTTTGATTATTTTTGGGAAAATTTTTTATTTCTTATGAACTTTATACTCAATGAAAAAAAAATTATTTTGAATGATGAAACTCACAGTTTTGTAGGAAATTTACTGCTCTATAAAAATGGTCTCATATGATTTTTCGATTAAGTTTTGCGTTTACGAGATATTCATCGTCAAACATCAATGCATATTAGGGTGGATAGTTTCACGCAAACGACGCATAACACTCAAATAGTATTCCTTGTTGGCAGTTGGGGCAATCGGAAGAAATTCAGAGCGCACAGCAATCGATATCGGATGTGAAAACAGCAAACTCTCTTAGCATTCGTCTTTCTTCGATAATTTGTTTGTTTTTTTAGTAATTAAAGAAAAACAAGGAAGAAAAGGCTAAGTCCGTGTGCAACCGAACATTTTGTAATCTTGCAACATGCAAGAATTAACTCCATGGAAATACCTTAATACCTTAATCCGTATGTGAAAAGTCATTCAGAGGATTGAAATTTTATCAACTTTGCGTATACATAGTATTCCTTTCATATATACAAGGTGCGTTCCAAAGAAAACAGGACTCGCAAACGTGAACAAATGTTTTTTTCGGCAAGATTAATTAATTTTGTTCAAAATAGTCTCCTTCTGTTTCAATAATCGGTCACACGCGTCGAAAGCAATGTTGGATTCTGAGTGTTTTTGGTCGTCAAGATCAATTTGTGGGGAACAAACCGTGCACACTTCTTTCGTAAATCTAAATGATGCACGGTCAAAGCATGTCGATAAATCGATGTTTAGCTCGTTGGCCTGTATGCCCGCCTGTATGCCGATGCAGGCCTTTTGAATGCCCCCTACGTCTGCATAACGCTTTCCTTTAATGGGCAAATGCATTTTTCCGAAAAGGAAGAAATCGCACGGTGCCATATCAGGTGAATACGGGAAGTGGTTAATGGTTAAAATGTGATTATTTGGTTCAATAATCGGTCACAAGCGTCGATCGAATGTTGCATTCTGAACAATTTTGTGTAACGAAATCAGTCAATTTATGGAGAACAAATCACTTTGAATCGGTCAATATAATGCGATAAATCCGATGTTTTGGAGATGTTCAATTCCCATTTTTGCAATATAACTTGGGTATTGTCCCATACATTCGGCAAGAATGCTTAAAATTTTTCCTAATAGGTACATATGATGTGGCTGAATCATAACCAATAAAAAAACTCGGTTTGGAATTTTTTAATGATACGTTATTTTGCATTTTAAGTGACGATATGCATATATATGATCAAATTGAAAGGTGAATTTTGCCCATTTCATCCCCTCTCGCTGCAATACACTTATGCCAACGAATTCTCCATCCAGTGGGAAAATTCCTCCGTCGTGATGGCC
Source organism: Bactrocera tryoni (assembly GCF_016617805.1). Lineage (NCBI taxonomy): Eukaryota > Metazoa > Arthropoda > Insecta > Diptera > Tephritidae > Bactrocera > Bactrocera tryoni. The sequence goes on along the minus strand of NC_052500.1, from coordinate 48,421,492 downwards.
ATCAGAGCCTTCTTCGATTCATCTTTTATATCCTCGATTGAGTCAAAACGGTGTCCTCGGAGTGGTCGTGTGAATTTTCTGAATAGCCAGAAGTTACGCAAAGGTAAATCAGTCTAATGCGGTGATTGCGGCACTATATTATTTGAAAATGTGGCGAAATGATCACGAATAACCAATACAGTATGAGATGGTGCATTATCGCACTTCTTTGTTCAATAAATCAGACATAGTAAAAATTGAAGAATTCACTTTTAGAGCCTTACAAAACGACGCGTATCCTTAATACTAATGAATATTTAGATGTGAAATTTAGCATCGATGTCACTAACAGTACTACCAACTTACAGAAAAAAATTACCGATTAGAAAAACACACGAAGTAAAAATTAAAAATTCATCTGTCAATTTGATCACAGTAGTATAACTCATACTCTGACCGGCATATTCGGCATACGGTTTGTTAGAAAAACTAAAATCATTATGAGAGTTGGGTTGTAACAACCCGAATTTATCGATTAACTATTATCATGCAACATGCTAAAAAACGTTTCCTGGGTTGCTTTAAAGTACCTCACCTACAATCACCAATCATACGTAGTAACATCAACCGGATGCTCAAAAATCCCGATATCAGTTACATAGAGACTAGGTCAAGTTTTGTCCCAATTTTATATATTTTAGGCACAATTGCTATGATAAAAATATTGGCCGATATATATGGTACAAAGTCACCCGGAAGTTCGAATATCTTAGTATTGAGTATATGGGGGCTCAGCGAAGTATTGACCCGATTTAACCCATTTTTGATGCACAAACTTACTTCCGTCATAGTAGGACGGGAGTGATTGTAGAGTTTGGTATTTATTCGGCGAGAGAGAACTTTATTAGCCTACTCAGTCCAAAGTAGCACCTGTTGGCAAAAATGATTCTGCGTTGGATATCAAGGCTGATATTGTTGTTGATGTTGATGGCGGTTCCAAGATAGACAAAATTAACTACAATTTCAAAGTTGTGACTGTAAACAGGTTCACACACGTTTAGGTGTTAACAAAATATTTTTTTAAGTGCAAATGACATCAATCCATGGATTACAATCATGATATATTACACCATCTTTCCTAAAGTTACTTAGTTGGGTTATTGTATTTTGTTTTATATCCAAAATATTTATAATAAAATCAATCGAAGCAATTCAGAACACTATATTCATTTTATCAGTTTTTTAAGAAATAACAAAAGCCATATTTTTTGTTGGAGAATGGCATAACACTAGTCGAAATATTCTTACTTAATTTTGTTGTGACATCTGCTATTGAAATAATAATAAGTTATAATGACAGATTGAGTTTTTTTAGGCATCACACTTAGCAGCTACGGTGAAAAAAGCACCGTAGTCGGTGAATGCAGTGGACGCCCAAAAGAGGTTGTTACTGACGAAAACATCAAAAAAGTCCGCAAACTAATTTTGAATGACCGTAAAGTGAAGTTATTCGAGATAGCACTCTAAACTAAACTTGGACATTATACCATTCACGTACATTTGGGTATGAGAAAGCTCTGTGCAAGGTGGGTGCCGCGCGAGCTCACTTTTGACCGAAAACAACGACGAGTTGATGATTCAGAGTAGTGTTTTCAGATATTTAAGCGCAATAGAGCCGAATTTTTGGGTCGATTTGTATTAATGGATGAAGCATGGTCCTATAATTTCATTCCGAAGTCCAATTATTAGTCATCCGAGTGCACCGCACACAACGAACCAAAGCAAAAATAGCATGGAAAATCGTAACAGTCGGCTGGCAACGTTATAGCATCTGTATTTTAATATGCGCGTGGAATAATTTTTAATGATTTCCTTGAAAAAGGAAGAACCAGCGACTAAGAATTACATAGCGTTAGCATTTAAAGAAAAACGAAGAGCTGTTTCACCAATGCACCGGGTCACAAGTCAGGGAAAGAATGGCAAAAATCCATAAATTAGGCTTTGAATTGCTTCTGAATTCACCATATTCTCCAGATTTGGCTCCCAGCACTATTTTCCATTCTCAGACCTCTAAAGAATGCTTGCTGGGAAGAAATTTTCCTCGAATGAAGAGATGATCGCCGAAACTATGGTCTGTTTTAGAGCAAAGGACAAATCGTACTACCAAAAATGTATCGAAAAGTTGGAGGGTTGATATAATCTATGTATCACCCTTAAAAGAATAAAAAACAGAATTTTGCCAAAAAAATGTGTTTTACTATGGTAGGCTGAAGACTTTTCAAGTGACCTATTGGTGCTGATATTTTTGGTTAGAAATCAAATCATGAAAAACTTATTTTTAACTTAATAGTAGGCTGTATCAATTGTTCAAATCTCTGAAAAAGATGTCCACATCTAACTGAAATACAAACGAAAAAAGTTTTTTTTTGGAAATGTCAGATTAGTAATGCTTATTGCAACAAATTGTTATAAGGAATATTTCCAGCCTTGTTTATACTTGGTAACTCTAACTGAAAGAAATTTGTATATAAGTAGAAAAAATTGCATAGACGTAGTTTTTCATAGCACACAAATTCACACAAATAATTTTACAAGTGTTATTGAACTTCTAGAAGTAAAGCAACTCGAGAGCCAAGTATGTGTTATGTAACATTTGCCACACCGCTGCTTGCGGTCATACGGTCAAGATACAAATTTCATGTTTAAAATTTGTTTATTTTTTGGTTAATTTTTCAAAGCCTAGACATTGAAAAGTTTGTGCAATACCATATATCAATAAATAAGTATATACAATGTTCAAACGCCTACACTCAGGCGACATTTTTTGAATAGTTGCTCGACCAAATATTTTATAACACCCTCCAGCCACCGCCTTCTCATCGCAAAAGCAATGAGCTCAGTAATACTATATGCTGCTCCAGTATGGATACAAGCACTAGACAAAAAAACATATGCCAGACCAATAAATGCGGTGTATAGACTCACAACAATAAGAGTACCACGTGCATTCTGAAGCGAAGCAGTACTTCAGCTGCCGCCCATAGACAACCAGGGAGACGAGTTCACGAGATTATTCAAGCTATCAGCGCCAATTACAGAAATCAACAAGTTAGGAAGGACTAAATTCGGGTGTCACCGAACATTTTATACTCTCGCATGATAAAGTGATAATCGAGATTTCATTATCCGTCATTTACATATTTTTCAAATACCGTATTTGTGTAAGGTTTTATTCCGCTATCATCATTGGTTCCTAATGTATATATTATACCGAGAAGGCATCAGATGGAAATCAAAATAGCGTTATATTGGAAGAAGGCGTGGTTGTGAACCGATTTCACCCATATTTCGTACATGTCATCAGGGTGTTAAGAAAATGTTACATACCGAATATAAGTGGGCGACGCCATACCCATTTTCATTTTTTAAAAAAAGTTTGGATGCAGCTTCCTTCTGCCATTTCATCCATAAAATTTAGTGTTTCTGACGTTTTTTGTTAGTCGGTTAACGCACTTTTAGTGATTTTCAACATAACCTTTGTATGGGAGGTGGGCGTGGTTATTATCCGATTTCTTCCATTTTTGAACTGTATATGGAAATGCCTGAAGGAAACGACTCTATAGAGTTTGGTTGACATAGCTATAGTAATTTCCAAGATATGTACAAAAACCTTTTCCAAAAAAATTACGTCCAAATATGCCCCTCCCTATTGCAATCCTTTGTGCCAAATTTCACTTTAATATCTTTATTTATGGCTTAGTTATGACACTTTATAGGTTTTCGGTTTTCGCCATTGGTGGGCGTGGCAGTGGGCCGATTTTGCCCATCTTCGAACTTAACATTCTTATCTTAAGAAATACGTGTACCAAGTTTCATCATGATATCTCAATTTTTACTCAAGTTACAGCTTGCACGGACGGACGGACATCCGGATTTCAACTCTACTCGTCACCCTGATCACTTTGGTATATATAACCCTATATCTGACTCTTTTAGTTTTAGGACTTACAAACAACCGTTATGTGAACAAAACTATAATACTCTCCTTAGCAACTTTGTTGCGAGAGTATAAAAAAGAGAGGAGAGAAAGAAGAGCATAATTATATGGTAGCAACGATAGCAAACCTCAACTAAAGAACGGTGGACCCTTAGCCTTTTACTTGACATCCATACGTGGATAACTAGATAACATAGGGACCTGGATTTCCACCTGACCCAAATATTAAGCGGGTAGGCGTGCTTCAGTGGCTATCTATTGTTCGATAGAAAACTCTGAACACGTGTTTTTCCATTGTTCTCGGTTCCGTGGGAGTGTCTTAAGTTGAGAGTAGGTTAGGTTTAGCGGATTAAAGATCCGTACTCCGTAGTTCGATGCTTACCCCTACTATAAGACAAAATAAAAACCCTTACATGAGAGGTTGTGCGTACTTTGTGTTACCGCTTTTACCGTTTTGGTAAACTTGTTTCAATATATTTCTTGTTTTTTTGATTAATGTCTAATTCGCTATTAAAATACATCTTTATTTTATAAACTCTCCTTATCAAATACATGAGAAAAATATTAAATTTATGTATGATATTCCGATATTTGAATAATTATTTACTTGAGTAGCTTTTAGAAACTTAAAATATTTTGACTTTATTCGGTTACTAAAATTTAAATGCTTTCTTTTCTTACAGCGCATTATGGACTCCGCCGAACAGGCCGCTCTCTCCGAATTGGAATCACAGAACTCACACAGTACTTCCGCGACAATAAACAATCAGCACTACGATGCGCGTCGCATTAACGAATACAACTCGGATGGTAAATTGGCGGATGGTGCAAGGCATATGGACATACGTTTTATGCGTCGTTTCGAGCGATTACCCGTCAATCTCAGTCTCAGTTCCATTTTAGTGCCGAATTCTGTCTCGCTTGACGAGCCTGATGTAAAGTCAGCACTTCAGTGGAGCGCACATCTCGATCCACTCTTTCAAAACAATCTTGAACGCGATCCAGCGCTCTCGTGGCAATATTTCGGCTCATCAACTGGTTTCTTACGTCGTTTCCCTGGCACTGCTTGGCCACCCGAGGGTTCGAAGGGCAGCAAACAAATACACGACTTTCGCGCACAAAACTGGTTCGTACAAGCCGCATCGTCACCAAAAGATATTGTAAGTTTCTGTGTTTGTTTGACATGTTACTGTTGACTGTTGACTGATTTTCTATTGATGGAATACAGATGATATTATTGGATTCTTCGTCGAGCATGTCGGACAAGTCTTTCGAACTCGCTATGGCAACAGCTTTTAACATACTTGACACGCTAGGTGAGAACGATTTCGTCAACTTGATTACATTTGCGGAGGATGTCAAAACGCCGGTACCGTGCTTTAAGGACCGTATGGTACGCGCCACCCCAGACAATATACAGGAAATCAAATCCGCAGTAAAAGCAATTAAGCTCGAAAATACTGCCAATTTCACAGCTGGTCTGGAGTATGCTTTCAGCTTGCTTCACAAGGTTGGTTGTTTATCTAACTACTAAATATTATATTTTTCAAAAAATTTTAATCGTCTTGATTTTGTTTATCTATAATTTTAGTACAATCAATCCGGCGAAGGCAGTCAATGCAATCAAGCCATTATGCTCATTACCGAGAGTACTTCGGAAACGCATAGCGACATAATCAAACAATACAATTGGCCTCACATGCCCGTACGAATATTCACCTACCTTATCGGTTCCGACTCGAGTAGTCGCAGCAATTTGCATGAAATGGCCTGCTCCAATAAAGGTTTCTTCGTACAAATCAACGATATGGATGATGCACGCAAAAAGGTTATCGACTATGCGCTGGTTATGGCACGTCCCATGATAATGTATCAGGCCGATCATCCAGTGCACTGGAGTCCAGTCTTCGTTGCTGGCAAGACTGGTGGCTTGGCGCGCGACTCTGACTACCAGCGCAGGCTGGTGACGACAGTTTCAACTCCGGTCTTCGATAGACGAAACCATTCGGTGCGTGTGGCAAATTTACTCGGTGTTGTTGGCACCGATGTGCCCATCGAGGAGATACGTAAGATGATACCGCAACATAAATTGGGACCGAATGGATATTCGTTTATCGTTGATAATAATGGGCGTGTACTGTATCATCCAGATTTGCGTCCACTGAGTGATGGTAATCAATATATTGACCAGTTGCGGCCGCGGTACACGTCAGTCGACGTAACGGAGTTGGAACTGCCGGAAACCGAAGTGGGCAACGAGCATGAAATTGTCGAAATGAATAAGAATCTCTTATACGATGTAAGTGAAGAGTGAATATAATATTGAAATAGTCTTAAAGTTTATTAAATACCGTTTTTTTAACAGATGCGCAATGATATGCTCATGCCCAAGGAGGGTGAAACCGAATTCACGGTATTCAATCACTTTGACGAAATGAAACGAGTGACGGCGCGTACACAAAGGTATATCCTAGCCCCAGCAAAGTATCTGATAACACAATACGTAATAATTCAATGATGTTCTCATCGATTTTAGGTATTTTTATGGACCTATTGAAGATACGCCCTTTACCTTAGCTGTTGTACTCCCTGAAAAATATGGCAGCCACGAATTGGTCTCCCAACAGGAAATAAGGCACTCGCGCAGAAATGGTACGACAATTTTTCTACTTTACCTTAACTTTATATTTTCACTCACAGTGTTTTCTTATCCCACAGTGACCGAGTACTTTAAGGGAGACAGTTGGCGCGTACATCCCGACTGGGTGTATTGTGAGTACAATAGTGTTAGCGATTTAGAGAAGGAGCGTGAAAGCTCTGGCGAATATCTCTCAGCCTCACGTGAACAAGAATTAAGTTTCGGCTCACCTGAAGAGCAGGTCTTACATTTCTTGGGACGTGCAGGACGGCCAGGCTGGAAGTGGATGTCGGTAAGCAAATTAAAAGCAAAAGTTTTTGGTAGAATAAAAATATCAGTATCCAGACCTTCAATATTGTCTGCTAAAATAGTTCTGCTAAAAAAAAAATTTTTACGAACAGTTTTAACTAACTTAAGCCATTTTATTTCTCACAGGTGCGACCAAAACCACCGCAACCACACCATGCCATGCATGGCGTGACACCTGTCGGCCATTTTGCTCAGCATCTAAATAACGTGCAAGGTTCTCGCAAAGCCGAACCCTACTATTGCGATCGAACCTTGGTACAGAGTTTAGTGCGTGATGCTATGGTAACCGATGGTCTGGATCGAAATTCAACTGGAACGTCCAATGGAAAGGAGGATAAACAGTATGTGTCCGACAACACGTGCTGCATAAGGATGCATGCATTTATTCTTTCATTTTCTTTTAAATTTGCATATCCTCTTTTGATTTGACTCTGCACAATGAGAGCAGGTACAACAAATCCAGGTTGCAACTCTAAATCAGTTCAATGAAGAATTTATAAGTCTACAAGAATAATGAGTCTCGATCTATGCTGTAGATACACCTTTTCAAAATATTTTTAGATTCGTGAAAGAAAAATCATAGTGCGTTTCGTAAAGCTTTCCTCCAACTTTTCGTTTAAAACCGATTAGTTGTTCAAAGGCAACTTAAAACTTATAGGGTTCTATTAATTTGGAAAGGGTTGTCTTTTGCGACATTTGTGTAGTTTTACAAATAGTTCTTCACAACTTCAGCGTCAAAGAAAAGCGGAAAATCGTCGCTTTGATCCGGGCCTAGAATAGTCGCTCTGCTTATACTATATCGTGGTATTTTGTCACGTATCTTCCACGGTAGTTGTTTGCATGATATAAAGAGAAGGGTCGCGGTATATATGCTACAAGCGTTCTTTAATTTCATTGTACGATTTCGCTTCCAAAAATAAGAGTGAAATCACCAGTGTTTGTTTCTCTTTTATCCATTTTCTAAAACCGCGAATACGTCCGCTTTCACACCCAGTCGTAGTCTACGAGAATAAGAAAATTTCTCTTGCAAATATTGAGGCCTTCCCACAGAGAAGCTACAGTGTGTTCAAAAATAAAGTTTTTGTTTTCCAACGTGTAGGTAGTGTTTATTAGAAAAATGTTGTAATTATAATGAATCGAAAATGTTTTGATATAGCTGACGTTTATTCAATACTTGCTTCAATCCACCGCGTTGTCTATCACCTCCTGACATCCTTGGTGACAACATGCAACTAAATTTTCCGCACAGAAAGATACCTCCAGGTATGTTGGGGTAACGGCATAAAATATTTTGTTCACATTAAAATATTTTCTTGATATTTTGGCTTTTGGTTTGAAGTCCATACATTCTCTAATGTATAAGAGTCTGGTAATGCTATGGTTTGCCACGAAGTTTATAACACCCAGAAGGAATCGTCGGAGTCCCTATAAAGTATATAAATAAATGATCAGTATGTTGAGCTGAGTCGATTTAGCCATGACCGTCTGTCTGTCTGTATATATACGAATT